>NW_009696685.1:0-1761 GCF_000703405.1 Apaloderma vittatum
TGCTTCCTCGCATCCCACTGGGCTTTTCTGTCTCTTCTGGGATGGGGAGGATTGGTTGGTTGAGTTTTGGGGGTTTCTTTCTTTGATTTTGTTTCTGTGTGTGTTTTCATTTTTTAAAGTGTGAAGTTTCTGGAAAATTCTCCCGGGAGCCCTCCCTGCTTGCAGCTCTTGTAAGCGAGAAAAGCAAACCCTGGCACGTCCGAGCTGCCCCAAGAGTAAACTTGCAAAGGGGAGGAGAGGGCCTGTGGCCACATGGCACCTCCTTGCTCGGTTTCCTTTGACAGCCTCTGCTTGCACCAAGCAAGCTTACAGCTCACTTCTTGGGGCGGAGACAAGAGCAAACATTGTTGTACCAGGAAGGAACAATCCTCCTTATTTTGGGGTGGCTTCCTCCTCCCTTTCATCTTCTTTTCTTCTTTTTTTTTTTTTTTTTTTTTTTCCCCCCTTTCAATTTGTACATTTTTTACTGTATCACAGACAAAAGATTTTGGAACATTTTTTTTTTTTTTTTCCCCCCCAGTAGTAGCTTGCGATCCAAGGGAACAGCTGATTAAAACGAAACATCCGTGGTTGATTTCATGGCAGGAGGCCCAGGTCTGCAGCTTGTTTTTGAAGTTGCCTAATATTCAGACCCCTGGCCCTGCCATGCTCTTGGGGTTTGGGTTTTTTTGCCATCGTTTGTGTTACAAGCAGAACCAGCTCTGTTGGCTGCCCCAGCCCTCGTAGTGGCAGACACTGAAGGTCCCAGAGCTGTGGGGTGGTCTGGGCACCGCTACCAACAGGAAAACACCGGCCTGGGCTTGAGGAAGGCTCCTGAAGCTGCCATGCAGGCATGATACTGAATTTTCACTTGAGAAGTGAGAGGTGAAGATGGCATTTAAAATACTAAGGAGCTTACAGGACGATCTGCGATACCTAATCAAAATATCTGTTGTGTCTCCACCGGACTATAAATAAGCTTGTTATTCATCATCTCGGAGATGTGTGATAAAGGAAAAGGCATCAGAAGAAGTCATGAGGAGAAAAAATAGATTTCTTTTTAACAGTGAAGAGCAGAGGCCTTGACATACTTCCTGATCAGGTCCTGTCCAAGGGAAAAAATAAGCTTTGCATTTGATGAAGACTGAGAAAACAACCAAAAAACCACCGAGGTGTGCAGCAGTGTGCTCCTGTGTGGTGGTGAACACGACGGCGCTGGTGTGACAGCTGGCCCAAAACACATAACGCTCCCTCCCTGCCGGCTGATGCCCTTTGAAAGCATCTGCAGAAAGACACTGAAAAGCCTGACCTACTTTGGAGGGAAGAGAGAAACCCGAGGTCTGGACTTGGCGCTGCTTTTCAGCAAGGGTTAAGAGCCTCAAACTGAAGCCTCGGGGTCTTGATTTTCATTCCCCTTCATGTATTTCACCAACTTTTAAGTGCCAGCACGGGCTCCTCCCCTCTTCCCAAGAAGACATCTGGACAGAGCTGGGCTCTGCAGCACACGTGGGGCATATTTGCTGTGGATTAGCCTGTCAGACAAACCCTGAGCCTGGTAACAGGGGCAGGATCAGGCCCACGAGCGGGTGCTCAGGCTGTAGTGGTGGTCCTGGGCCCCTTTTGTCCATCTCCTCTGCTCTCTCTCTCGTGGTGCCATCTCCCGACGAAAGAGGATCGTGGGCATCTTATGCAATGGCAGGGAGCTATTTTATTCAGGTAAAGAAGGAGTTTTAAGGAGCTTCACTCTCCTGGCCGGCTGGCTTGACAGAGGGCTGGCATGAT
>NW_009696685.1:1792-32474 GCF_000703405.1 Apaloderma vittatum
TCCTGCTGCTCCTCTTTGCTGTCCTTTTGCTGGCTTTTTCCTGAAGTTTTTTCTTCTCCCCTTCCGGCTCCTGGAACCGAGAGCGGTCAAGGAATGGCCGCAGCGGGTGGGCTACCTTGCCTTTGGTTCAGCCGAAAGGCTGGG
This sequence comes from Apaloderma vittatum, assembly GCF_000703405.1. Lineage (NCBI taxonomy): Eukaryota > Metazoa > Chordata > Aves > Trogoniformes > Trogonidae > Apaloderma > Apaloderma vittatum. The sequence continues at coordinate 1,937 of NW_009696685.1, forward strand.
GTTTCTGACGGCGCGCGTTCCGTGAAGCTCAGAGGACCATATGTTCCTGCGGTGACATGTAATGTCAGTGATTTGGAAACAAATCTTGCATTTACCACCCTGAACTACCATTTTCAGCCAGTCCTCCTTGACTCCGGTGGATTTAAAGAGTTTTGACACCATCCCCCTCTTTGCAGAGGAGACCCTGATATTTGCAGGACCCTTGGTCCTGCGGGATCCCTCCTTCCCCGAGCCTGTGTGAGCTTCTTGCTCTCTTGGGTGGAGGAGGAGATGTCTCAGGGGAGGAGAGGAGGAGGATGGGCAGCACTGCCTGCCAGGATTTACAGTGGTCGGGAAGGCAGCAGGAGCGAAGCTCACAAACTGTACAAGCTAATTGGAAAGTATCCCTAAAGCAGAAAAGAAAAAAATAGAGGGGGAGAAAAATGTAGAGCAACCTTTTTTTTTAAAAAAAAAATAAGTCTTAGGATCTGACATAACAGCTTGTGTCCCCCAGACTGGGTGATTTATTTATCTTTTTCCTTCAATCCCCATCAGGAGGGGGAATGGCCATGGTGGAGAAGGGTCGAGGCAGTGGGGGTTAAGAAGATCTGACGTGCCAGCGTCTTCCCTGCAATGCTGCCATACTGTGTTGGAGCAGCACAGAGCCTCTTGCAAAGGAAGCTTTTCACAACTTGTCCTTGTTCCAAGGATGAGGAAACCTCCAGCTCTTCTGGCATTTTCTCTTCATCATAAGTCAGAGCTGCTTTCACCTGTAAAGTATGATCAGCGCGGATGGGGAGAGGCTTGGAATGGAGAGAGGCGCAGAGCAACCTTGCAAGGCTTTTCATGGAGCTCTTGGTGTTAAAAGAGGAACTTTTCCCCTCCTCCTCTCCTCATTTTCCTGCGCGCCTGCAAAAATACTCTGGTTTGCATTTAAAGGAGAAAACTGTACGTGCTGGGACTAAGCCAACTTGTTTACTGAAGGGAAATACCATCTTTCCAACCCTCTCTCTCAGAGAGAAAGGCTTGACAGAGGATGGCAGACGGGGCTGGGTGTTATATTTTTAGGTGACATCGAAGCACGGTTGTGATTCAAAAATCATGGCTGGCAGTTTGCACTGAGCTCTGCGAGACCCCAACCCCCCCAAAGGGGTTAACTTCTTCCAGAACAGGTGGATTTGGACCTAAATGGAGGGAAAAGGGGGAAGGAAAACCACAACAAGCTCTAACAAAGAACCCCAAAAAATAACAAACCCACCCCCCCCTTCCTCCCCCAGCCATCTACTTTTCAGCTCTGGCAATGTCTCTTCTCCAAAAGCGGATTTTGATGAGGAGGGGGCTGGGGGGGCCGGGAGGGCGAAGGCTCCCGCTCCTCTCGGGCTGTCAAAAAATGGCAGGTCCGTGTGTGTCCGTAAACAATGCAGTTATGAAATGGCAGCGCCAGGCCGAGCTGAGCATGCTCGGGGAAGCTGCCTGTAGGGGGAGGTGAGCCGAGCAAGATGATCTAATTCAGTGCAATTCTTGGGATTGAAGGAAAAGACCAGGCTCCACTCTTAATGACAGAGCAGAAAAAAAAGGCCCCCACGCCCGGGACGAAGCCCGTAGGCCATGGAGGAGAGGGTGTGAGGATCTCCCACCTCTAGGACTTCGGGTGCTGGGCAGCGCTGTGTCGCTTTCTCACCCTCCAGGAGAGTAAAGCCTTGGTGAGGTTTTGCTGTAGTTATTAGAGGGACAGGCCCGAGGGTGCAACTTGTATTATTATTATTCTTTTTGTGTGTCTTTTTTCTTTATTTTCCCTTTTTTTTTCTTTTTGTCCCCCCTCTCCCCTCTCTCCCTGTCCGCTTTTCTGGCTCGCAGGTGTCGCTGTGGGGCTGCTGGCCTCTCCATGGCTGGAGGTGACCCAGGCGGAGGTGGTGTGGGCGAGGTCCTCCAGCTCTCAAGGGAGGCCCATGCGAGGCTTTTCCTCCTCCATCGCCCCGACCGGCCCTTTCGCTGGTCAGGGGGAGAGGGAGCCGGTCCCGCTGGCTGTGGGGGGTTTGGGGGGGGGGGGGAGAGGAAGGAAGAGGAGCGTGGAGGCTGAAGAGGTGCCTGAGCCCTGTGGGTGGGGATGAGCTGCCTTCCAGCTGTCCAGCCCTGGGCTGCTGCGATGTGCTCGCTCCAGGCTCCTCTTGGTGCTCTGGTTTTAGCCTGGCTTAAGCCTTCTTGGGGACTGGGTGTTTCTGAAATGGCTGGTTTGCTTTTGCTGGAGAGAGCGATGAATCATGGACTACATTTTAGGGTTTTCTTTCCCCTCTCCCCTCCCCTCATGGGTGCAGGCAGCAGCTGTACTTGCTAAGCTCAGCCCATGGAAGGAGGAGATGCCTTTGTCTGCTCTGGATTTACCCTCTCCTGCGCGTACAAGTTGCACTGGCTTGAACTCTGCTGGGACACAGCTCGATGGGTGCGATGCTTCCAAGCGAGGAAGCGTAGATCGACCTCCCCTTTGCAGGAGGCCACGGGCTCTGCCAGCCCCCCTCGCCTGGAGCCCGCACGCCATTGTGGGCCGCGTTGGCTTCCGAGAAGGCACTTTCAGTCCTGTTGTGTTTCATGCACGTGTCTCCTTGTTCCCAGCTGTTGCATGCAGGGACTTGCGCCTCGTTTCTACCCTTCCCTCTGTGTCGGGAGTTGATTTGTGTGGCTGGAATAGGAGAGAGGGCTGGGGTAGGAGGGAGGACGCAGGGGTAGAGAAGGAAGCGTTTCTTTTCTCTTGAGAAGGATCTGGATGAAAGGAATTCAGGAGACAAAGGAATTGCAAAGAATTTGATTTGGGGACAAACTTCAGGCTGAAGGCAGTGCTTGTCGTGAGCCGCAGATAAAATTCCACGTTCACGTGATTGCATGAGGCTTATAAGGAAGTGGCCTTAACCTGGAAAAAAGCAGCTTTGAGGCTGGTGACTGCTTTGTAGGCCAGGTATGCTGGTGGTTGCGTTTCCTTCCTTCTCCAGATCAAACATTTCTAAAAACAGGCCTGTGGTCAGCGTCCCCATGAGCAGTGATCCCAGACTTTGCCTGTGCACAGGGCCTGGGCAGCGCTGAGACCCGAAATGAGCAGCCTTCCCGCGCCTGCCAGAGAAACACTCGTTCTACAGGCGTTTCCTTAATCATTGCTTCCTATATAATTAAGTGCAGAACGTTTGACTTCTCTTTAAGGCGGAGGTTATCGCGAGCGAGTCACTTTGGGTTGTGTTATTTGTTATTATTTTTCCAGGAGAAAAAGGGAAGGAAAAAAAGGAGCGAATGAGAATCTCCTGCTGCTGGGGTTGCATCATTCATGGAGAGCTTTGCCTCTCTCGCCTTGCGCAGGGCTCATCGCAAACCTCCCCGCTGCCTCGTGCAGGAGTCCTGCCCTGCTGGAGAGCTTTGCCAAGGAGCTGGTGTCGAGGCTCCTGCCCCCATCTTCTCGTGGGGAGCAGCGCCCGGTGGGGTCACCCCTGAGGGGTCGGTGTCCACCTCCCGGCTGGAGGCTTCCCAGGCTGTGCAGGATCCGTCCTGCTGGCTCTGGAGGCCGGGGCAGCGGCTGCCCCAAACGGGAGCGAGTTTCAGAGGGGTCCTCCTGCTCCCCAGCCCTCTTTCAGATCGACCTGCTTTTTAGCTGCATGGCTCCGATTCGAGTAACGCTGCTGCAAAGCCTCGGGTTCCTAGACGGTTGATTTTTAAGACACATAAAAAAAAAAAAAAAAACCGAAGAAGAGAGCCCGGTGAAGGTAGACATCTTAGCACATCAACCTCCGCTCCTTCCTGGGCTGCCTGGAGAGAGCTCTGGTTCATGATGTAACTCACTGGTCTCTCGGGCTTGGTAAGCTGCAATATGTTGGAGTTTTGCTGTGCATGTGTTGTCTTTGCCTATAAAACCTGTTTGGAGTTTTGCGAAGGGCACCCGGATGCCTGATGAAAATGCCAAGGAGGAGGCTGAGAAAGCTCTTGCTGTCTTTCCCAGCTTTGTTCTTTTTCTCTTCCTTTTTTTTTTTTTTTTGGGTGGGCTTTTTTTTTTTCCTTCTTTTTATTTTTTTTCTTGTTTTAAAGGCACCACTGTAGTTTCTAGTCGTCATCTGTTTGGAAATGCTGCAGAGCCTTTTCCTTGCCTGGTCTGACCCATCTTCCATCCCCTCCAAAGACCTCCCGGAAGAGAGGAAGCTGTTTTCTTGTAAACAGAGGTAGAGAGGAAAAACTAAACCAGCATTAGCTCCTCTCCTTGCATCCTCGTGGCTTTTAAAGCCCTTCTAAAGACATCATCAGTCTTTCTTAAGATGCAATAGTTTGTTTTATTTTTCCCTTCCCCTTGAAACCTAAAAATAAAAGGGTCGAGGGGAGGATAACGCTTCATTTCTGGTGGGGTTTGCTCTTTATGGAGGCTCTCCAGCCACGGAAGGTTAATAATCAGTCTGGGGTCGGGTGGCTTTGGGAAAGGAGGGAAGGAAGGGAGAAAAAAAAAATAAATAAAAAAAAGGAGAGAGTGAGACTTTTATTGTGAAGCAGCCTGTGCTTGGCAGTTGGCTTTTGTTGGGACTGCTGCAAGAGCAGACATTTCTCGGCGGGGAGGGTGGGTATAGGGTTTCCCTGCCAATCGGCAGCAGGGCTGGGGCATGGGGAGTGGGAGCAGCCAGGGAAGTTTGCTCTGCATTTAAGGGAAGGGGAGGGGGACAACGTCCCCCCCAAAAAACCACCCAAAAACCCCAACACACACACACACAAAAAATGGAGGTATTGACACTTGCGGTGAAGTTGCTGCTAGGTTGGCCGGGTGGAGGCGAGGGCTGGTGGGAATGAATGGGTGGTGGGTGCCCCCCGGAGCCAGAGGGTGATGGAGCAAGGAGGGGAGAGCGCTGGCCTGGGGGGAAGAGGCTTCGAGCTCTTTGCAGGGGTTTCCTGTAGCTTCCTTCTGGTCAAAATGCTTCGCGGTTGGCTTTTTTTCGTAACGTTTTTTTTATTGTTATTTTCTACCTTGATGCTGAGTTTTTGTTTGTTTCAGAGCAAGGCATGGAAGGTGTAGAGCTGCCACCACCGCTAGCAAGGGACGTGTCTCTGAGATAGGAACCAGGAGAGCCTGTCAGGTGCCACCTCGGTTAGCCTTGCCTTGGCGCCCAGCGTTTTTACCCTTGCAGGAAAAAAACGATGGTCCCTCTCTTGGCGTTGGAAATTCTGCTTTGAGAGCTCCCGCCGCTGGCCAGGACCCAGGGCAGCCCCGCGCTCCTGGTAATTGCAGCGAGGAGGGAGGATGGTCGTTCAGCTGCTGAGGTCTGATTGACTCCAGTGGCTCTTCTTCAGCCTTCTGTGGAAAGGAAAGTGTGGATGATTTGTGGAGTGGAGGTACTGCTTATAAAATAAAGAAAAGCTTAGACCCAGATGGCTTAGAATGACCTGCTGGAAATCCTGGGGCTTCCAGTATGAGTCAGTTTAATAGCAGGAATATCAAGAGCTTTTCTTCTTGCAACAAAGGTTGGAAGAACAAGCTGGTCCCTGTTAGACAGACTGAGGTTCTTTATTTGCTGCCGGTGTCTGTGACGAGGGCCTGGCTGCCCCTTCCCCTGGATGGGGGCTGCGGGGCTGGGCTCTCTGCAGTTCTCTTTGCGTTAGTCTTGCAGCCGGGTAAGTCCAAGGGGAAAATGAAATTAGTCTGAGTTTACAAGAAGCGTGGCTAGAGGAGAGGGAGGGTTTACAGATGTTTGCGGCAAGGTTATGTATTATTGCCTTGGCAAATAAATTTTAAAAAAGCTGATATACATTCAAACTTCAGGTTGTATTTCTATGATCAATTCTTGATGGAAGCCAGCGTCTGCTGGAGGTATGTTCTGTTTCAGGCTATCCGGTCGGTTGGCTGAGCTGAGGTTTCAGCTGCTTACAACTCTCTGTTTGGACTGTGTCTGAAAATCTGAAGGTGATGTGCTTGGGGCACCAATTCCCTCTTTGCTCAGAGCATGTCGACATGGCTGTGTTGGCTGTTTGCTTGCTCTTGGGGGCAGGCAGCCACCCACAACCACTGTCCTCCTCACTGGAACAAGGACCCTTGCAGGTTCCCTTAGCTCCTGGCAGGTGACGGGGCCTTGCCCAGGAAGCCCTGCCCGAGGCGGTGTCCCCCGGGTTTCCCACGGCGATGCTTTGCAGCCAGTGATGTTTCAGCGCAGGGCAGGCTGGTCCTGCAGGCACCTGGGGCTGGGTGAGCCCTCCCTGGGCTGGCAGGGGGCTGCTGAAATCGGGGTGTGGGAAGACCCCGCGCTGCGGTACCTGCCGGCGGCTGACATTGCAGCTGAGTTCACATGGCAACAAAAATCGCAGGGTGGCTGGAAATAGCAAGACCACAGCTCATCCCCTCTGTGAGCTTTGGACAGAAAGAGATGTGGGGAAGGACGAGCGGCTGCTGGGAATGGTTTTGGAGCTGATGCTTGGGCCTTCTTGCGTGTGGCTTGCCTCTCGTGCCTGCTTTACGGGAGATGGGCAGGTTGTTTGAGTTTTTATCCTTTCCATTCTTTGTCACTCTTTAAACCTTCTGATTTGCATGGCTGCAGGCACCATCTGCTGCTCTCCGGGCTGGCCTCCGACGGGTTGGCTTGACCTGGGCTTATTCTTCTCCTGGGACGCAGGCAGCGAGCGGTGAACCCTTCACCCGGCCTGGCTGAGGACGTCCCTCTGTCCCCGGTCACCAGCTTTACCTTTCAGACCAGCTCATCTCCTTATACACAGATCTGTGTCATAGCACCCCTTCTGTGTGTGTTTGGGGGGGGTTAATACCTTTTACCTTTATTTTTGTTTTGTTTTGATAGCTTTATTTTCATCTTGCCTCTTTAAAAAGAAGAAGAAAAATAAGGGGGGAGAGAAAGAGAAAGTATTAAGGCTGCAAACCTTATCTAATAACGTGTCTCCAGGCTTGTGAAAAGCAGAGGAGATGAGCAGGTGTTCCCTTTTTGCAAAAAAAAAAAAATGAAAAAGAGGGGAAAAAAGAAAAAATGTTTTCTGTAGAATTAAAAATAGAGCTCATTAACTTTAATAAACATGGATGTTACGAATGATGAGTTAGCTGTTGCTCACTGATAGTTTGCGTTTTCTAAGTTACATTTGAATGAACTACAAAAGAAAACCCCAAACCACCACCAAAAGCATACTTGGGCTCTAAATGTCAATAAATGATGTGTAAGGGGAAGTTCGATAGATGTGCATCCCCCCATGCAAAACCTAAGAAGTTTAGGGGAATAAAATCACCTCCTTGAGATGCCTTTCGTGACCATGTTAATCCATGCCTGCCCAGACACACTCAGCTGGATTCCCAGACACGTTACACTCAGAAAAACTGGCTGCAGCTCAACCCGGGAGCTGCGAGGCCTCAGCCGTGGGCGCAGCTTGAAGCCCCTCCAGCTCCTGGGCGAGACGGGCTGTTGGCTGGGGTGAGCCTTGCTGGTTTTTATCTTTGACCTGTGCCTTGCTGGCAGTTTCCTGGCAGCCTTCTTTTGCAGAATGAGGTTTGCCCGGGATGTAAACAGGAGGTGTCCACGATTGTCTCCTCTTGTAAATGCAACGTGTGTATGAACATTGAGCTAAACAATATTTCTTTTTTCCACCCATCCCTCCCTGTCCCTTCTTTCCCCATCCCTAGCGAACAGTGCTGAGTAAGGGAGAGACAAGGAAAGACGCCTGCATGAAGACTGAGCTGCTGAAAGATATCACCAACAACAAAGAGGAAGGTGAGCACCTGCCTCGGTTGAAGGCCAGACCCTGCTTGTGAGGTTGCCGCGGGATGGGAACAAAGCTTGGGGCTTGGAGATGTGTTCTGTCCCGTGAGGGTCTTGGATGTGCTCCCGGAAACCGCGCGGGCCCGTTCTCCTGTGTTTATTTCTGAGCAGGGCTCTTCCCCAGAAGATGCAGATTTGCTTTTCAGTCCATCCGTTGCCACCCACCTAACGAGCGGTGGCTAATTTTCACTTCTGCTTTGGAGTGACTGTGAAGTGCAGAGGTGTTACTTTGAACCTCTTCTGTGCAGCTGGTTCTAACTGAACTCTGATCCCTGCCGCACACTGAGCGAGCCCTTTTCCTCCCTCTAGTAAAGTGAACTTTCTGTTTTCCTGCGAGTTTCTCTGTTGCTCCAGAGCAGGCATCGATCGCTGCGGGACGGCCGGTGGGGTTAGACACTCCGCACCTCATGTTGTTGTGGGATGCTTTGTGGTTTCTGCATTGTTTCTGCTTTGCTTTTATTTTGCAGGATGCAGCGCACGTGTTAATTTGACAAAATCTTTCCTATGTGGTTGCCTGTGAGTTGCATGTGCCCAAATCTGAGGGCTTAGTAAATGTGTCGGTGGGATTAGGAAAAAAGAAGCCCCCCGCACTTTATCTCCCACTCTCCTTTCTTTCCATGGCTTTATTATTCCTTGACTAGTTACTTCTCATAGCTCTGCGGGGATTTGGTGTATTTTTGTTCTCCTTTCCATAACAGAGCATTAGAAAAAGCACTGAGCTGGCCCCATCAAAATACCTAGTCTTAGTTAGAAACAAAATTTTGGACACGGTTCAGATACGTGTGTGAGTACAGCCTTGCTTTTTCTTTCTCTTCTGTCCACTGTAGTGTTTTGTCAAGCTGCTCTAGTTAGAAAGTAGCGCTCAGACCGGGCAGATTGAATGCTGCGTCAGATGTGGCCACGGTGCTTGCGTGTTAACTGGGAGCATGTGAGTGCTGCTGCTGATACCGGTTACTGATGGACCTCTGGTCTGGGCAGACCGGAGACGAAGTCTGAGGTGTCAGGGGAGGTCACGATGCTCTGGGCAGAGACTCTCGCTTTGATCCCTTGCCTGACTTGGCTCAGGACTGTAAAACTAGCTCTTGGTTGATCTTAGGTAAGCGTCAGGAGTATGGAGGTAAAAATTCAGAAGGAAGGTGGGAAGAGAGAGATGTCTGCGCCTTGTATGCCTCAGCTGATTTTGACATAAAGCAAACTCCGTGTATCAAAAGGAACCTGAGAACCCTCCCTGTGCAGGAACAGTCGTGAGGTTTCATGAGGTGCTCGAATTCCAGCCACTTCTGCTTATTGTCCAGTTCTGTTACTGGAGAAGGAAAGGTCCTGAAATGTGAACTGGGTAGTCTGCATTCTTGTGGTAATGTTCAGGTTGAATCCTTCTCTTCCCGAGCGTGCTGTGTGCGTAAAAGACAATGGTTTTGCATGGTGGGTGTGTTATACTTATTGTTCTTCGCTGACCTTCGTTACCCAGCTGTGATCGTCATAGGAGCTCAGTTAGTTAATGCGTCTGAAGCCTGTTAATAACAGTGTTTAGTGTTGGCAGATAATTTACATTTTTTAGTGTTGCGTGAACATGAAATCATTACAGCAGACTTGCGAGATGGGGGGAATAGTTTGTTTCGGCCTTTTTTCCTGACCCAGGGATGGGTGGTAACATATGGAGCTGGGATGCATGGACTGGGAAAGCACCCTGAAGTCTGACATTTCTCTCATTACGTTTGCTTGAACACTTTCTTTTCGTGAGGAGGATGGGACCGGGACCCAGTATCGGTCTCCCCGTGGAGAGGGACTGGCGGTGTTGGTGGATGAAAAGCTGGCCATGAGCCAGCAGGGCAGTCGCACCCTGGGCTGCATCCAGAGCAGCGTGGCCAGCAGGGCGAGGGAGGACATTATGCCCCTGGGCTCCTCTCTGGTGAGAGCCCACCTGGAGCACCGTGTCCAGCTCTGGAGTCCTCAGCCCAGGAAACGAGTGGATCTGCTGGAGCGGGTGCAGAGGAGGCCAAGAAATGCTGAGGGGCTGGAGCAGCTCTCCTGTGAAGGCAGGCTGGGAGAGTTGGGGTTGTTCAGCCTGGAGGAGGCTCTGGGGAGACCTTACAGCAGCCTGACAGAGCTTAAAGGGGGCTACAGGAAAGATGGGGATTAATTTTTTAGCAGAGCCTGTTCCCCCAGGACAAGCTAGAAGAAGGCAGATTCAGATTAGACATAAGGAAGAAATTTGTTACGACGAGGGTGCTGAAACACTGTCACAGGTTGCTGGGAGAGGTGCTAGAAGCCCCATTCCTGGAAACACTGAAGGCCAGGTTGTCTCGGGCTCTGAGCAGCCTGGTCTAGTTGAAGACGTCCCTGTTTGTTGCAGGGGATTGGACTAGATGGCTTCTAAAGGTCCCTTCCAACCCAAACCATTCTGTGGTTCTGTGATGTGGGGGACTGGGACTCCGCGTGATCTTGCCGGTGCTTCTGGGTTCTAGTTTAGGTGGAGCTGCTGCAGCGCTCTGGTTGTGTGTTTGCTGGGCGCCATGGCCTGCAGCGTAAGACTAGATCCATTCTGGATTTTGTTCCCTTTTGAAAAATCCCCTCGGCAGGTCATCTGTCAATATTGAACCTGGGATCTAAAACTTTCAGAAGTTTGAACTTGCAGATCCAGAGACTGTCTAAAGGTGCTTTTTGGGCTAAAGACTTAGTGTCAGTTACTGTGTTCTCCCCTCTTTTTACTCCCCCTTGACTCAGAAGGGTACCAATGCCAAGGTCCGTGTCAGATCCCTTTCTGGCCTGTGCTAGCACTTACCATAGGCCCACTGCTGCCTCTCTGAGTGGCCTTTTATGAGTTAACACCTCAAAGTGTGAACTTAAGCTTTCTGTGTCCAAGGGGAGCCAGGAAATTCAGGCAGCTTGACTGAGATGTAGGGGTCTGCCCCCCAAGCAAGACACATGAACACCGCTGCAGTAGTGCCTGCGACTGCTGGCCGGCTCCACCACCGAGGAAGAGGATGGTGTTGGAGATCTCCGTGCAGCTCTCCTGTTGCAGGGAGGGTTCATGCTCTCGTGAGACAATAGCTGAGCTGCCCTGGTTTGTTACCTGCTGTTTTGAGGCAGTGCATCCCTTTCCTTGGTTGTCCTCGGCGTGCCGGCCTGGCCTTTGTGACAACTCAAGAGCTGCTGCCCCAGGGGATGAGTTGTCGGTGCTGGGGAGCTGGGTGGGTGTTCCTGGGGAGCAGGCTGGAGGTCAGGGCTCCTTGGTTGGGCAGTTGTGGTGGTTTGGTCTTTGTTCCTCAAGCGGAAGGTATTGCAGAAATGCGCTGTTGTTGCCAGCTGGGCTGTGCTCTTCTGGCTTCATCCTAGCACTGGTAAAGAATTGAACTATGAATGTAACATATGTCTGTAGGAGCAAGATCTTTGCATGTTCCCAGCACTTCCGTTTCCAGCCTGGGAATGAGTCCCAGCCTGTGTAAAGCTCCGTGTGTGTTTCTCAGTAAACTCAGTGTCCCCTTCCGTGTAAAATTGCGCAATAAAAAAAAACAAGAAAAAAAAAAGCTGTAGATGAGACCGTTTTGTTGTCCATGGGGAAATGCTCCAGTTTGGTGTTACATGTGGGTGTGTAGGTCCATCTTTCCCTTTGACAGGGAGGGGAAAGGGGCAGGGAGAGAGGAGAGATGAGCGGAAAGAAGTTGCGCTTGTGTTTTAATAGGCCACGTTGTCTTTAGTCTGACTCAGAGAGAAACTAATAAAAAAGTGGTTTCTTTGCAAGAATCGCAAGTGATTTCAGTTCTCTTCCTAATGGACGTAGCTCTGAACTCTGCTGCATCTCGCTTGACCTTTCAGCGCTCCTTTTCTGATTCCTCAGCCCTAGAGATGGAAAGTTCCACTAAAGCAGCAGCAGGAGGGAGAGTTGGTAACAAAGTTCTCCGTTAGCCTCATGGTTTTTGAGACTTCATCCAAGGCAGCTGCTCTGCAAGAGCCGTGAGATGTGCATGGTCACTTTGCTCTTGAATAAACTTAAAACCACTTTTAAAGAGTGTGAGGGTTTTAAATTTCTGGGGGGATTTCCTTTTATTCTCTAGTTTTTTGGGTTTGTTTCTTTTTCTCCCTCTCATTGCAGATAGGAAGCTGCCAAGAGTGGGGAAGTGCTGCTTCGCACGGCGCAGCTTTGCTCCCAGGTGCGGCCCCAGGTGCAGAGCTGGCTGCTTTAAAAAGAGAAAAAGAAAAAACTCCTTGCCTTGAGGTACTGGGGCACTGAAATCCCCCCTGAGCCTGACAGCCAGGAGAGCAGACAGAGCAAAACAGTGCTGAGGTGTTAGATGTTTCACCCAAGTGCCGAGCCCTGCTCCGAGGAGTCTGCGGCAGCTAAAGAAATGTTTTGTGAACCTGGCAGCCCCAGAGCAGGAGCATCTCTTGGTCACGGGTGTGTCTGGGGCCTCGTGGGCAATGCTGTGACACCGTGGACCCAATCCCATGGCAAAAGAACGAACTAATTTCATGCAGAGCGTTCAAATGCTTCGAGTCACCAGTGGCACTCACAGGCAGTCCCCGGCGAGGTGCTGGGTCCCATTTGCCCGACCTGGGTAATCTCAGTTTGCGCATTCGCAGTCATTGTTGTTCTTTTTTTTTATTTTTCATTTAGTTTTCTTTTCCTGTTTTGACTCTTGGCGTGTCTGATGGGAGATGGGAAGCGGTGACAGTGCTCCAGGGCGCTGGGAGGAGTGCCGTTTGCAGTTTGGAAATAGAGGCCGGGCTCTTGGGTGGGTATCACCCACCTGCATGATTTAAAAGGGGATGGGGGAAGAAACCATCAATAACTCACTGCAGAGAGAAAATTTGGCCTGAAACACTCAATTCTCTTAATTTTTTGGCTTCAGAATGCTCCACCTTCCGTCTTCAGTGGTGGAGGTGGTGCTTTCTTTTCCAATGGGTACGGGATCTCCATCTGCCAGTTCTCTCACTGGTCTGTTCGTTCTCAGGCCCCATCCCCTTGTCATCCTTTTTATGTCAGCTGGGCTCCTCTCTGCTTTACAGTTTTCTTTTTTTCTCACTTGGAGGAGGAAGCAGGGAGGGAACTGTTGTAACACAAGCTTTATAAGCAGGTGCGTTTCTTGCTCCTAAAAGTTTATCCAGCAGGCTAGTTGGCTACTGGGTAATGACTGATCTCTGTGATGTTTTGAAGATGATCGGCAGAGTGCTTAGGGTGAAAAAAACCTGTGAAATGTGTGTATACATAAGTTTAAATATGCAGTGCTTATTTGTACTGCCATTCAAAACCATGAGCTTTGCATTTTAGCACTGTCTTTGCTTAGTTCAGGGTTTGAGATTTCTCCTTTCCCCGTGGCTCAGCTGCGGCCGCGGGCGGCACACGGGATGGGTGGGAAGTAGCGTGCAAAACATGGGCAGCTGGGTGTCTCGCCAAGGTGTTCAGAAAAATGTGTGACAGTTCAGAATCAAATAGTAGTGTATTTGCCTGGAGGATATTTTTTGTTATTTTTTTTATTTTTTTATTTCCTGAGACATAGTGGCCTGGAGTATAAAGGCTCATCACGCTTGCACATTTTTCTTGTTTTATTTCACCGAACCCTGAAATCTGAATTTAAAAATATATATTTAAGCCTTTATTTTTTGTTCAGTAGGACAGAGTTTTGAGCCGATCGTCTGGCTGCCGCCAGCTCCTCATCCCCTTTGGTCTCTGCAGAGGCGATGGGGTTCCTTAGGGCTGTGACAGGGAGGGCTGGTGGGCACGTAGCGCGTCTCTTTGACAGGCTCTGCCCGTGGGGAGGGTTTGTCCGGCTGAACCGAGCTCCGAGGCCGGACCAGAGCCAGGGCTGGCCCTGCTGGAAGGGCTGGAAACCCAACGGACAACAGAGGAACTGGCATTGCGGGAGTCTGGGCCGGGAGAGCAGAGGTGGTTTCGTTTTGCCTAGTTTAGGGTGGGTTTGGGGGATTTTTTTGAAGTTAGCATTCTAATTCTGAGCTAGGCCAGCTCATTTCTGCTTACGCGTGGTAGGCATGTCCAGGCAGTGCTAAGTTTATCCCAAGCTTGATGTCTGAAGTCAGTGCTTTTTGAGCTGTCACCTTCTCTCCTTGGTTGCAGCAGTGGCTTAGGGGCACCCCGGAGCTGGAGATACCTTTCAGACACCTAAAATTAGATGAGATATCCTCATCCTGCCTGACTTAGCTTCTCTCAACCTTCTTGAATTCTGTTCTCTTCATGGGAATTTGAATAACTGTATTTAGTATTGAGAAGCAGGCTTAAGACTGAAGCTGCTGCAGAGAGGGTCTGCTTGATGCTGAGGAGAGGTGGGAGGGGTGGGAACTCTGCATTACTCTCAGTGAATTGATTATCCTTTGTCATGAGGAGTCGTGAGGATAATACATCTGCATAATTTTCTGTGTCTTAAATGCCTTGCGTTACTAAAATGTAGCCACCTCCTACAAGATACGCCTTTACTGAAGTTTGTTTCACGTTGGTCTCAACTTCAAGTACCTGGGAGAGAGGGCACCATAACAGAAAATAAATTTCTTGGGCAAGTTACCCCTCCTACGTGTTGGGGAATTTTAAATTAACACTGAATATTTGGCTTGGGATGGAGACAGCGTTGTGGTCAATGGGACAGGCTTTTCCTGCTGTGTATGTCGTTGGAAATGCATGCAGGAGCTCTGAAAAAACTAGGATGTTTCTAGTAAATGAGGTTATGCTTCTGTGTGGGCATAGGCTATGTCTTTCTGCCTTTTTTTTATTAATTAAAGAAGGAGTGGTTGTAGATTGAGGAACAGTGAGAGACTTAGGGAGAAAATACGGAGGAAAACGTAGTTTTGCTCTCTTTAGAACGAATAAGTACCGGCAAGTTGTAAAGATTCAGAGACATAGCAATTTCAGGTTTCTATTTGCTTGCACTTGCCACACGAGCAGAAAAGCTGTTGAACCACATTTTCAAGAAGAGAACTCATTGCAGCGAGGTGTATTTGAAATCAAGATTGCAGCGGGTTTGCAGTGAAACTTTTTTCCCTCTTGATAATGAAAAAGGTGAGATGAAAAGGTCATGTCAGGAACGAGTGTTTCTTTAGCTGTCTGGTGCTGCTGAAGAGCTTCTGCAGGCTGTCTCATTCAGCATTTCTCCGTGGCGAGGTTCCTGCTGTTGGTGTTCTTATCCCCATCTGTAGACTGCATTTCAGAAATGTGTCTGTTCAGCAGTGCCTGTAAATGTGCAGTGCTCTTAAGTGTGTACCCAAGAATCCGTGAGCGTGGTCCGACTTGCAGGCGTGTCCTGTTGTGCGAGGATGGAGCACCGAGCGAGAGGCAGAGCGTCGCAGCAAGCAGAGTGGGAGCCCAGCCTGGGAAAGCAACTCCTGTTTTCCTATCGCCAGAGCAGGTGTTTGGGTTGTGAAAACCAGACCAGCTCACTCAGGTTACATCACCTTACTGAACAACGTGAAGTAGTCCTTCGTGAGGGTCTCTTTAATTAGATGTTCAGGTAGGATCCGGGTATGACGAGCTCCTGCAGTCGGTGGGTTGGCTGTGATGCTTTGTACAGGAGCTCACTTTGTAGAAGACGATGCTATTCCGAAGGATTTCTGAATTCATTGTAGTGCTGTCAGAAAAGGGAGCAGGAGGATGGAGCTGACTTCCCCAAAGAAGCCCAGCCCAGCCGCTCAGGACAGTCTTGCCTGCGGCGTCTCAGACCGGAGAGCGACAGAGTTTCTCTTCTCATTCAGTCCTTGGTCTCTGCTGCCTCTTGCCAGCCCACGAGCTGTGGGATGCTGGTTGCCAGAACAGCTTTTGTGGTGTGGATACGTGTCCTTTAGGCACCGAATTGTGACACTCCACAATGTGTTTCGCTCTGTCCACTGAGCGGTGGCAGCACCGATGGTCGGGGCTGGAGCTGGAACCTGCAGGAGGGAACCTGGCTGAGGGAACTGGGTTTGTTTAGTCTAGAGAAGAGGAGACTGAGAGGAGACCTTATTGCCCTCTACAACTACCTAAAAGGAGGCTGTAGCGAGGCTGGTGCTGGTCTCTTCTCTCAGATTAGTAATGACAGGACAAGGGGAAATGGCCTCAAGTTGCGCCAGGGGAGGTTTAGATTAGATATCAGGAAGAAATTCTTCGCTGAGAGGGTAGTTAGGCACTGGCACAGGCTGCCCAGGGAGGTGGTGGAGTCGCCATTCCTGGAGGTGTTTAAAGAACGAATAGATGTGGCGCTTGAGGATATGGCGTAGTGGTTAGAGAAATATTGGGAAAAAGATTGGACTTGATGACCCTGAAGGTCCTTTCCAACCATAATGATTCTGTGATTCTGTGTGACCTGGCTTTGCCCTGCAAGGTCTGCGGTCATTTATGGCGGGACTGAGTGGTTACGTGAGCCTGTTAAAACCACAATCCTTGACGACTGCTGTCAGGTTCTATGGTTCTGTGCAACTTCAGGGATAACAAAATTTCCTCTCTTTGTTTTGTCAAGTCTGTAGTCCTACGAATTCGGAAGGCTGGTGCCTCTTTATAGGGATTTGATGGCACTTCCACAGTCATCAGATTTCATTTTCTACACTTAATAAGAGTGTGTGTGTGGGAAACAGTATGTGGGATTTTAATTTTAGCCTTATGGATTTTTCATGAAGTCTGTGACACTTTGTGCAGTAATGCAGTTATTCTTTCCCCTAGGACAGTGCTCTAATTTACCTTGTTTTGGTTGCCTTCATGGCAGGTAGAGCAATTCTTGCCCTCTGCTTACTTGGTTTATCTAATAGTCAGCCACTGAAGTTATGTAACTGCTCTGGTGGGAGTGCACAGTATTTAAATCAACAAATATTGAAGGCTTCATTCAGCTGGATGCCTAATGCTGAGCACTAGAAACCTCCATCTGTGGTTAGGGAGCTTGTCTTTTGTTTTCTTCTGGCACTGACTTTGCTGAAATAATTGTTTAAATGGCCACAGCATGATCTTCTAAAGATACCAAATGCAGAAAGAGAAACAGGGATCGAAAGAATAAGGGCATAGCTCTTGGCTCCCTCTGGCTAAGACTTTTCACATAGTTAAGTAACAGTGAAAAAACCAGCACTTTATCTTCTCCCAGAGTCGTTGCTATCGAAAACCAACTCTTGTGCGCCTTATCGGAGCTCTCAGTACACAGAAGGTGGTCTGGGTGGTGTGAGAGGGCAGCAGATGGAGGTGATAACTGGATCGTGGTCGGAGAGCTGCCCGGTTACTGCCTGCTGGAGGGGGGGGTTCAGCCCCTGCCCCCCTCCCTGTTCTCCCCTGGAGCTCTTTTTGGAGGCTCTGAGCCAGCAAAGTCCACGTAGGAGACGATCACAGGCTGGGTTGCCTGGGTTTAGGGGCAGTGGAGTGGTTAGTGCTGGAAAAATGGCCAGAGTTCAACCCCAGGGAAGAGTTACCACTTGTCATCAAGACTTGAAGACATTTTCTAGTAAGATGCTTCATTTCCAACATCTGTGACTTTCAGTTGCAAATAAGGAGCGGGACTAGAACTGTCCCCCTTGTCACTTAGGTAGGACTAGGCTGGAGCAAGTCTTCGAGACCCACCTGGACAGAACTCCGACGTACCTGGTGTGAATTCGTCGTTAACTGAGCTTCGAGCCAGAGGTTGGATTGAGGGGTGTAAGGGTATGGACCAGTTCTAAGAGAGCTTTCAGTTCGGTGCTGGTGATATTTGTCCTTAAATCTCAGATCAGCACCAAAAATCAGGAGGTTTGGGGGATGATAGGGTTGTTTCACGTACTAGAATTCATTGCTTTTAGAGTTCAGATCTGCAAGTGCTGTTTGTGCAGAAATCTGTATCAAAATCTTTCAGGTCCACGCAGTGGTAGGGAGCTGACCTGAATGAATGTATCCAAGAGCAGGGGAGAGAGATTTTTTTCCCAGGTGCAATTTGGTGCTTTTGGGGAAGGCCTGTTCCGGTGAGCTGTGTCCCGCTGCTTCTCCTCGCCACAGATGTTTGCCCTGAGCTGCCCGTGCTCGGGGGCGCGCAGCAAAGCCCTGCAGAGCTTGGCTTTGAACCGTCAGCCCCGCTATATCGGATTTAACATCCTGGGATCCAGAATCTTGGTGGTTCTTCGTGCTTTAGCCTCACATCAGGTTTTTGCCAGGTCAGCAGAGACATTGAGAATATTGTTTTCCTTGAGTTTTGGGATTTGAAAGCAGTGTGAGATGCTGATGCTGAGGATGCTGGTCTGGGTTGCAGAGTTGTCCTTCAGGTTTTACTCGAGGCCCTGCTGAGTAGTGTAGGTGAAAACTGCATTGCTTCAAGCTGGTTGTAAATCGGTTTTACCTGCTTTAACAGCACACTCGGACAAAGCTTTCACTGGTGCTTTTTATGATCCTTTTCATAACTGTCTGGCCTCTGGAAGGAAAACAATACAAGGAATCCCTGACAGCAGGTTGATTTAATCCTTTCACCGATCATGCCAGTGGATTGTTGCACTCCTGGTTGCCTGGAGAGCTGTTAGGTTGTCACGTCCAAAGCCTTTCTGCAAGTACATGGTGTTCATACCCGGGATTTTTTTCAGCTCAGGTCTGAAATATCTAATGGGATGAATTCATTGATGGGGGGAGCATGGAAATATTTGAGAGGGAGGAAAAAAGACTTTTTACATGGGCACTCCTGTTTTATCTGCATGCGAGCTTTTAGTCAGCCAAGAAATCTTGCTCCATGTAATTATTTTAGTCTAGAATCTTATTTTGCCTGCTTCACCCTTGCGTTTACTCTGGCTGTTGCCTCTGAAATGACGCTGCGAATCCTGCTCCTGTGCTGCTTTGTCCCAGTGCAAGAGCTGCTCTTCACTGGGCAGCATTGCCAGGAGAGCTGTGATTGCCAGGGACTTACTCCTTGCGATGTTTCAGGTAGCAGCAGAGCCCTGATGTAGACGTTTGCCCTCTGAGCCGTGTCTGTGCCACAAAAGCTCACCTGTACAGCCCTACCAGCAAGCTTCTCTTAGGCAGAGCCCTTCACGACTTTGGATTGACACGAGATCTGAGTGCGGGATTGGGCAGCGTTTTGTTTGATATGGGAGGTGTTGACATATGGTCCAGTAAATGCAGTTATTGGAAGAGCTAAAGATAATATTTACTTTGAAAAATCCATAGTTGGGAGTAAATGGCCACATCTGCAGGTGAGGCAAGTGAGGAGGAGTGCACTGCTTTCACCTGAGCCACCAACCCCCAAGTTGTCACCATCTGAGGATCCAGGCCAGTCGGTCAGGTGGGTGAGTGGGCAGCCTAACTGCAGGTGGATTTAGAGATTTAGATTTAGAGAGAGAGAGCCGGCAGTTTTCTGGAGGAGAGGCTTGCTCTTCGTTAGTCACTGTAAGTAGCTGTACCTGGTCTTTGGGGTTTTGATGCCACTTGTGACCCTTTTCTTTCTCCTCTCTTCCTCCTTACCCTCCCTCTTTCTCCAGGGTTTAATGCCATGGCTGCAGATGAAAGTGCTACAGAAAAGCAAGCGGGGGAACCAAAAATGGCAGTAGACGGTGAAACCAATGGTTCCTGTGAGCACAGCGAAGCTGGTAGCCACCCAACCCCAGCTAAAAACACTCAGGACAATACGAAAGCGAGCCAGCAGGACTCTAGTACTAAATTAAATAGGATAGCAGAAAATGGCATTTCTGAACGAGACGGTGAGACTGGGAAGCAAAACCATATGAAAGCTAATGACTTCACACAGACTTCGGTAACGGGGAGCAATGGATATATTCTTACCAAGCAGATGGCACAGGAGCAACCTCTAAGGACTACCAGCACCTTTGCTTCTCTCACCGGCCATGCTGCAAAAACCCTTCCAGGAGGAGCAAGCAAAGGGAGAACTGTGGGCTCCTTTTCTCAGATGCAAGCCACGATGCCAAGCAAGCTCGGGGAGGGCAGTAAGGACATGGATGCTAAAAAAGCCGCCGCTGCTAACACCGAAGTCAAGGTCCACAGAGCACGGAAGACAATGCCTAAACCCACCCCCAGCCTGGTAACGTATATGCCCAGCAGTCAGTGCTGCTGCGATTGCTCTCGGCTTTCTTTGAGTGCATGAGAGGGATCCCTCGCTGCACAGGAACACGTGTGATTCAGGGGTGTCCCACTGAGTGGATTAATTTTTTTATAAATACATATATTTTTTGAAATTATTTTTTGGGACCTCTTCCTACAGAGAGACGGAGGTGGTAAAATAGTCACGTGGCCACCGTCAGCTCTCTTCCCCAATGCGTTTCGAAATACATAATTGATCGCTTACCTTCTCCAGCTGATCTGTGCGAGACACTAAATGGCCTTTCTGGCTTGGCTGTGTAGCTCATCAGCCATCTGCTGAAATCCAGAGCTGCTTGTGAAACAAATTAGATTTCTTCTAAGTTCGACCCAAAGGAAATTAAGCATGGCGTGTTAACTTGAGGCTTCTCCTAAGCTTCGAAGCTGTCAAGAAGCTGGTATGTTAATGCTGTGTCATTATAGTAGTAAACCAGCTGATGTTTACTCTCTCTTTCTCTGTGTTGCCTGCAATAATGCAACTTGTTCAGACAGCTTCACTCCAGAATCCTCAGGGGTGGACTTGCCATCAGTTAACAGAGCTCTGCCTATTTTTTCAGGGGGCAAAAGGAAATGTGAAGTCATCTGATGCATTCGTGTTAAGGCGGGGTGAACAGAAATGGGTCTTTCTTTGTCATTGGCTACATTTGGTTCTCTTTTTGGTTATTTTGCCAAAGGTAGGGAGTAGATACCAAAACAGGCAGATCTCCACCACGAGCACTTGCTCTCCAGCCTTGTGGTGCTTTATATTTAACTGCGGGGAGCTAGATCCTCTCGTTTTGCTGTGTGTCTGATGGTGGAGAGAGACAGGCCTTTAGGTACGCTGCACCGAGGTACAGGAAAGGATCGTGAGTGCTGCGTGGCGATGCGAGTCACGCCCAAAAGAAATGGGAAGCAGCTTCCTAAAGGTTGGTGCTGCCGGCGTGTTACGGAGCAGCAAATGCAAACGCATCCTCCGATGTCACCTGCGAGTTGCAGCCCAGCAGTAGTATGATGTGAAGGTCTCAAAGCTGTGAATCGCTGCGGTCTAGAGCAGAGGAAGAGAGGAAAAAAAAACCCAAAACCCAAACCAAAAAGAAAGACGGGTGGCGCCTAGCCAGCCACAGATGGGGAAAGGTGCCCTTGGCTGCGGCACCACCTGTGCCTCCGGATGCAGGTGGGAGTCCAAAGAGCACATCAGGATTACAAACCTCGTGGGCGCCCGGCCTCAACAGTAGGGCAGAAACCACGCCTGCCATGATTTCCCAGCCATTCTCCCAAAAACCCACTAATTTCCCCTCTATCTTCCTCTGATTGTATTTAAATTCTCTCACTCTCGCACCCCTGCTGTGTTCTCTGACTGGGGGCAGCCCAGATGCGATACGTGCAGCCAGATGAAAGCCTCCAGTAAGGCTGTCTCTTACCCAGACAAGCCTTTGCAGCCGAAACTTCCTCGCAGTTTCCTCCAGCAGCCTGTTGTGCACTTAAATGAGGCCGGGCAAACCCCCAGACCTGTGTGGAGTTTGACAGGGAGAGATCCCTCGGGGCTGAGCAATTGAAAGAGGCGATTCCCTTCTACAAGACGGCTGCTAGGTTAGGAGGGAGTATTTTCCTCATTCATATTTTATGATACATCAAAAGAATATTTTTACGCAACCCCTTGGGCTTCAAGGTTTGTCTCTAGAAAGCTGCGTGCGGCGTTTGCGGATGCTCGCAGCGCTCCGCTACACGAGTTGCTGTGATGGTGCTGTTGATCGTTATTTGTTCACACAGCAACAGCTTCAGAAAACCAAAGCCTGCGGTTGTTGGGCCCCTCTAAAAAGCGCAGAGCCTGTCCTCGGCACCCCTGGCCCTTTCCCTTGGGTTTAAAATAGGGAGAGAAACAAAATTTGCAGGGAGGGTGGTAAGAAGAGGCTGGCCTCACGTTCTCTGCTCAAGCCTCTGCATCTGAGTGTGAACCCAAGATTTGATCTCATTTCTGCAAGACAATAAAACATCTGTTTAGTTCAGCCTCCCTGATAATTACTACCTCATTTTTCCCCATTGTCTGCTGAATGTACATGCTCTTCTCTTTTGAGTAGCAGACTCCTTGCTCATTGTCATTTTTCTGTCCCAATTATTTCTTTGTTGAGCTGCTTATAAGAGGCTCATCAGGACAGCTTTGCAGTAACTTTTCGTGCACCAGTGTCCACGTTCACACCTTTTCCCCTTCAGAAACACTGTGATAGCAGGTGCTGTATTCCTGGAAATAAATTGTGGAAGTCACCCAGAAGTTGGTGTTAACAGGACACAGCAGTTTTCTTTGCTAATATTTTTTAGACCATTGTTGTTTTCTAGGTAGGCTGCCTTGGAGGAGGGGACGAAGGTATTTTGTTGCCTTGAAAGTGCAAACATTTGTTCCCCCTGGCTCCTGCAGAAACCCACTGGGGCCAAAAACATTTTTCTGTAATCCAATAGCTGCCAGGGGACTTTGGTAGCCTTTTCCTGTGCACGTGGATTGGTCTTTGAAAGGAAGAAAACAGTTTTTTTCCACAGATTTAACCAGCTGTTTCTCTGTTTAGGAGTTGCTTCCTGAATTGGGATCGAAGCTGAATCTGAAACAGGTGACAATTTTAATTGATGTTGTCGCGTGTTAAGGTGCATGTTAAGGTCTTTTTGAACGAAGATCTTGGAAGAGTTGTTGACAGCATCATTTCTTCTCCCCTTCTGGGTAGTGCAGTAACACAAGCGTTGCATCTTTTGGAAGAATCTTTCCTTCCTAATCCATTTCCATCACTATTAAGAACCCAAATATTTCCAGGGTCAGGTAACAGATTGAAAGGCAAGTGTGTGTCTGTGTGTGTGTCCTGAGCTTGGAGAAGGCTGTTCCTGTCAGAAAACTCCAGTTTCTGAGCTTGACATGACTAAGATGTGTCTGGAAGGGATAAGAGATGATAGAGGTAGTGAAAGCATCCCAGAGCTGTCTCTTGAGACAGGAGGAGCAGACGGCTCCATTGAGAACCCCAAGTTATGTTTCTGTTCTCGGCGACTGTGAGGCTGTAGTTTGAGGACTTGTTTTTTCTGGTGGTATTTTTTTATGCTGCACGGAGGACTAGGTCTAGGGGACAGAACTGTCAGAGGAAATAGCGCAAAAATCTGTGAAATTAATATCTCACAGTGTGAGCCCAAAACGTAGGCTACCAGTTTAACTGGGGAAGGCAAAGCCTGGGCAGGAAGGAGGAGCTTGGAGCAGGAGACACTTTGCTTGTGTTGGCATTTCTACCAATATTCAACAAACTATACTTTTAAGTGGCATTGCCATTAAATAACTGAACCCCAGGACGGATAAGCTGCTTGCTTTTTGTGCGCTTGCAGGTGTTGCTGTTGCTGTAAAGTGTTATTTTCCGTGTCAGTGCCCAGCACGGTGTGCTGATGTGGGCTGCAGGCTGCTCTGCAGGAGCTCCTGGCCTGAGAATAGCTCGTGTTTGTCTCTCGGGGCCGGGCAGGTTGGTGGTTTGAAAGCAGCTGGGGTTGCTCAGCAGGCTCAGACCCTCTAACGTGCAGAAAACTCAAAAACAAAGCACAGGTCTTAACGGGGATGGTGATGGGGATATTGTCTCCTGGGGTTTGGGGGGGATAAAAAGAAGACAGGGCACAGTGAGGTAGAGCTCACCAAGTGCTACTCGCAGCTTGTCTGAACCTAGGGGTGCTCCCATCGAGGACCCTCTCCAGAGGGTACCCAGCTGTGCAAGGGCAGATGGAAAGTGTGAAGCCCACGCGTGCGAGCTTGGTCACAGTTAGATATCCCCTCTGGGCAATCTAGAGGAGTGACAAGGCCATAGACTGCCTTTGGACTTCTTGTATAGAGGAGTTACAGCAGAGGGAGGTAGAAAGTGATCGTACCTTGGGCAGTACGTTGAATTTCGTATTTAACTGGCTGTGCTCGCTCTGCCAACCACGGCCCGTAGAAATAACGGTCCCAGTCTCAGGTCCCCAGCAGGACCCATTGCTGTCGAAAGTGGTTGGAGCTACCCTGCTTTGTCGTGACTTGTGTGTGACACTTGCCTTGGAGCTGCTCGGTCTGGGAAGGGACAGCGACGAGGAGTGAGGTCTCTCCCTCTGATCCAGCCGAGCCCACACTTCTGGACGATGCTTGTTCTGAAACCCATTAAATGCAGGTTTTGTAGCTTGGTTTAGGAATATCTACAATTCAGCCCAGTCTGCCTGGCAGCCTAAACCAGGTTTTATGCAGGTAGGTGACCGCACACAAATCAGTGCAGTTGTAATCAAGTCACCCTGGAACCCCTTTTCCAATGGGCCCACATAAATCTGTAGATAAAGGGTGTTAATAGATGGACCAGCCTTGCAGCTTGGCTGATCTAGCTTAAGACCAAAGCCATGGAGGTTTCTTCTTGTTGCTCCAAGGGAAGGCTTAGGTGTAGTGGTCAGGATCCCTTGGCAGCTGTGCTGAGATTTGGTAGTGAAAAATCTTCATTCGTAGCAGTTGGAGGAAAGGGAGAGTAGCACCACTGCAGCTCCTACAGGCGCTGTCATCTGCTTGTGATAAATTTTTTATCTCAGACTGATACTTCTTGCTTAAACGTCGCTCACCAGTTGTTCGAAGCAGATACCCTTGGGAGCTGCTGCTTTGTGTCGTTCAAAGGCAGCGCCTCGGGTACAAATCTCGTTCCCCCTCTGCGCAATGGATGGAGAGAAGAGGGTTTCTCCATGACAGCCGCTGCGTTGCCTGGTGGCAGTGGTGGGTACTGGCTGGTTGGCTTTGGTTTCAAGCTCGTTCTGTGCCAGAGATGAAAGTCCTTAAGAGAGATCAGACAGCTCGTGTATCTAAGTTGGAGGTGGTTCCAGGTGTGGAGAGCAAACACAAGTCTTCCTGCGGTGCTCCTTAAGCTGCCCTGCTCCAAAGCAGCACCTGCAGGACCTTTCCCGGTGTCCTTGCAGGGATGGAGTTCTGGTCTGATTTCTCTTTGGTCGTTGCTGCCTTGCTTGCTTTGTTAATGGAAAGACCTCTTCATTGCTGGGCTGTGGGAGGAAGGCCGTGCGCGGTCTGTTTAATTAATAAGGTCAATTTGTTCTGTGTTTTTACTTTCAGATTAAAAAAAAAAGGAGGATATTCCATCATTTGCCATTTTAGTAGCTTCTCTCTGCTAGAGTGGGGGACATCTGTACCAATAATAGAAAAATGATCGATTCCATTAAAATGTAGAAGGCACTTGAGTGTAATTTTTGTGAACACATAAAATACTGTGTTCTTGCTTGTCTAAGCAATTTTTTTCTTACAGTGCTGTCAAACACAGTTGTGGTCCCTTTTTTGCTGTTTCCAAACACAAAAATCTCTGTAAATGTTGGCTTGGGCGGTGGAATAGCTGTCTTCAGCCTCTGGATGACTCTTGCTTGCCATGCCCAACATGGAAGAGTGTCTTTGCAGCCTTAGGTGTAGGATGAGCTGATACCACATGAGAAGCTGCCGGAAATGAAGACATCAGCCATTCAGTTTCTCTCTCATTAATTTTTGGTCCTTTCTGGGCCTCCAGTGGCCCGTGTGTGTGGTGGTTAGGGCACGTGAACACAGGGAGCTTGGACTGCATCCTGGAGTTGCCTTTGCATGGGGTTCTCTTCACTGTACTTCTCTAAAACTGTAGATGAAAACCATGCTTAGAGATGGAATATAATTGGAGAAAAAAAGGAGAGACTGTTTTGGACAAGGGTAGCGTACAGCCATGGAGTTTATCTAGGGTCAGGAATAGCTCTTCTCGCCTCTGATTTTGCTGTTTGCAGTGGAGCTCTTGTAGGTGTTAGATGAGAGCACCTCTGCTCTCTTGGATGTCTCTTGGTTTAAGTGAAGGACGATGGGCCCGTTAGCTCAGTCAGTTGAGCGTGGTGCTAACAACACCAAGGTCGCGGGTTCAATTCCTGTTCAATCTCCATGTGTTGCCTGATCGAGTTGAGAGGTGGCGTCCCTGGCGGCAGGGAGGCTGGATTAAAATGATTTCTAAGGTCCCTTCCAGCCTAGGCCATTCTGTGATTCTATGATTCATTCTATGATGATCTTCATCCAATTTCTGAGCGTAGGAGTCTGCTTATCTAAAAACACGGGCGACTCCCGAGCGTGCGTGCCCTCGTTAGCGTCCTTGGCGGGTCATCCATGCCCAAGAGCTCGCTGAAAGCCTTCGTGCATCGCTTTCCCGGCGGCGTCGCTTCTGGTGCAGGCTCCAGCATTGCCAGTCTGGCATTTTCCACCTTTAGCAGAGGATTCTGGATCTTCAGGAGACAGAGCAGGAACATATGAGGATTTGTCACCGAGAATTGGGTGAGCAGATGTTGAAGCCCCTGCTGGTTGCGGGCCCTTTTGTGCTTTGCCAGCCCAAGTGTCCTCTACTGGGAAAAGGTACGAGAGGCCGTAAGCTGAGTTTTGCTTGGATGAGGACTGAGCCACAAGCAGTTTTAGTACTGTCTGCTTGATGCTGTGCCTTGTGCTAGGGACAAGGAGGGCAGGAGGAACCCATCCATCATCAAACTGGGGAAGGGTGGCATGTGAGCTGCCGTTGGCTGTGCCAGGCACCGTATGGCTTGAGAAGTCCCTGATGGTGCTGGGGGCTTGCAGGTGGATCCATGAGCTTTGTGCTTGAACAGAGCTTCCCGGTGGAGTGACGTTTTAGATTAGCAAAGCCTCTTCTCTGGGATAATTTAAATTTGGAGGAGATAGAGCAGAACACAGAAGCTCAGTGTAGGAAACCAAGGTGGGCTGTACCTGCTGGCTCGGGTTAAGGGATTTGCAGAATCTGGGGACATTAGAAGTGAAAGGAGAGTAAGATTTCATCCGCTAAATGCTCTACTTGCTGCAAGAGTAAAATCTAGTAAGAACAGCAAAGATGTAGCTTTTATCTAGCTAAGAATGAAGAGAGATGGTGAGAAAACTTGAGTATAAGTGCTTTCAGCTCTTGCTGATGCTTTTCATTCCAATGCTTAGATTTAGTATTTCTTACCTATATATATACACACACACACGTGTATGGGGGATATATATGTTTTCCTGCTGGCCTGCTCAGCCTCCCGTGCCATCGGGCTTCCTGAGAGATCTGGTCACCTCTCGGTGGGAATTCTTGTTCTTTAACATTGCTTCATATGCCTCCGAGTAATATAATCCAGATCTCACAAAGCTTACTTTCATTTAAAAAACTGATGTTCTGGAATTGCCATGAAAAAGTCACATTTAACAATTGTTATGCAGCCCCACTGAAGATTTTTAATTTATTTCCATATTGTAATTACAGGGGAAGAGAAAAACCCCAAGCTAATAACATACTACTTTTTCATTTAAAATTTGATTATATTCTTCCAAACGTGGAAGAACGTTCTGGCATGGTTTGAATGTGAATTCTTGCTGTTTGGGAGTAACAGCACGTTGTATCAGAGACCATTTACCAGAGCCTGCACTTAAAGGACGAAAAATGCAACCCTTACGTCCACTTGCAGGCAGCTCTGTGTCAGATCCTCCTCTCCCAAGCAGATTTTTCTAATTTTAAGTTAAGAGTGGAGAGCAGTGGATGTTCCCGGGGACTTGGGACTTCTCAAACTAACCCTGTAGCCAAGAGTTACTGTTAACCTTCAGATCTATAAACTGGGGACTTTTGAGAGGTATAAATAGTATTGTTGAGACTATTATTGGCATAGTATGCCCAGCACTCCTGACGTGCATTGTTTAAGGGGTAGAACAACTGGGAGCAGTCTCAGGAGTGATCCAATGTCCAAAAAATGATCCCATGGGCACTTAATTTGCTCATCCTATTAAACTTATTGAAGATAAAGTTGTGAAGGTTTTTTGTTTGTTTTTCTTTTGTTTGTTTCAAAGTTGGTCATAGTCCATAAGTATGTTGGAGTGAGAGTTCCTGGTGATACAGGGCTTTTTAATTTAGTTGAAAAAGCATAATGCATTTAATTATTTGACAGTGAGAGCAATTAAGCATTGGAACAACATCTCAAAGGATGCGGTAGATTTGTCGCCTTTGAAATCGTTAATCCAAGACTAGATGCCTTTTAAGAAAAGACGTGGCATTTCCAGCCATAAGTCATGGGCTTGATGCAGAAATCATTGGCAATTTGATGGCCTTTTTATGCAAGTTGTTTCTGATTATCTTTACAGCTTTTCTCTCTGTGAGCGAGTCCTCACCCTCTGCCAGCAGTGTGCACGTGGCAGAGCAATAATGAGGAGAATCAGTCGCTTCCCCGTTTGTTCGCAAGGTCGCATTACTTGCAGGCGATGTCTAAGAGTGCCTGTCTGAACCTGGAATTTAAAAAGTGGCTTTATTGCTTGCTGCTTTTTATTCCTTCCTCTCTTTTGCCTGGATTCCTCTTTCTGTTTTGGCATTTCAGCTGTTGCATCAGGAACCCGTAAGAAGCGTTTTCCGGCAAGTGGAGCAGCACTAAAACGTTGCCGCCGCAGAGCTCGTAATCTGCTCGCTGTGCTCTTGGAGCATCTCTGCCAAACCTGCCTCCAGCTTGACAGCTGAGTGGACAGATGTAGGGAGAGGCATGGATACAGCTAGGTCATCTCTTAAATACATGAGAGGGAAAATCCCATTTAAAATATCAAATCTGAGTGGTGGTATTTACCCCGCTCTCTGTTGATACAGCGGTTGCTGCCAGAAGCGCAGCGCTGTGGGACGTGGAGCCGTAGGAACCCTGCTTTCGTGACCAACGCTGCTGGGGGAGACTTTGCGTTGAGTACAAACTCGAAGCGCAGCGGTTGCGAACTGCCTTGGGACCTGGGAGCGCAGCAGCAACTACAAAATGCTCTTGGTTTTCAGGAGGAGCTCGTAGCCTGCTCTGGGTGTGCTCTTGCGACAGCCAGGTCGGGAGTACCTGGTTCAAAACAAGCTCGGACAGGTCTTTGCCGTGGCAGAGGAACCTGTGATGCCAGGCTGATACCTTCTCCACCCGTGGTTTGTTGTGTGCTAGGCTAGAAGTGGGAGCCTTCGCTGAGACTTTTGATGGTGCTGAATGCTGTCTGCAAGGAAGGGTCCCTTCCCAGGGCTGCCTGCTCTTCTGAGACATCTCCATGAGATCCTGTTCTCCCACATGCTCGGAGCATGTTTTGTAGAATCATAGAATGTGTTGGGCTGGAAGGGACCTTTAAAGGTGATCTAGTCCGATCCCCCCTGCAGGGAGCAGGGACAGCTTTAACTCGATCAGGTTGCTCAGAGCCCCATCCAGCCTGACCTGGAATGTCTCCAGGAAATTTCAGGGAATAGGTGCATTTGGTGCATTTGTTTGTCTTCTCCAAACCAAACGCCCGCGTAACTAGTGTCTGGTCCTTTTCAGTATCCACAGTTGCTCTGGATGTGCAAGGCAGCCTTTCGCAGCCTTTGAGGAGTGAAGGAGTAGACAAAGTCACTTCATGTGCTGGAGGAGGGGCTGTGTGCTTTCCCTTTGAATGTGTCATCCTGTGGTCTAATGGAAGTGATTATGCTTGAGAGAAAGGAGTTAAATTTATGTTCTGATTTTTTATTTTTTTTTAAATGAAGAGGCTCAACTGAACTGCATTTTTGTTTTGCAGCATGCAAGTAAAGACCCCAAAGATGGGAGAGACAGCAGAGATCAAAAAGAATCCAAGGAGGAAGGCAACAAAAACATCCTGGAGTTTGGGAAGCCGTTGCCGTTGCCCTCTCTCCCGGGCCTTCACCAGTCACTACCTCAGAACCAGAGCTATGTGGCCACCACAAAGTCGCAGACAGGTAAAAAGGAAAGAATGAAGATCCCACCTACCTCCCAGTGTGCGTGGATGTGTGGTTAAGTGGGGGATGAGGCAGGTTAACGAGGACTGAAACCCCTGTTAGTACCTTTTTCCCTAGCGAGTCTCCTGCAGGGTTTCTTTCCCTGTTGCCACAGGTTTGAGCAATGTTGTTTGATCCAGCCGAGTCAATTCAAGCGGCTGTTGTGCTGCAAGCGTGATGCTCGTGTCCTCTGGACTCCCTCCTGGTCACCTCTGGGTGCTGTGACAGTCCTGCAGTCCTCTGGTGAAGAAGCAGCCCAAGGGAAGTCATAGAATCACAGAACTGTCAGGGTTGGAAGGGACCTTAAAGATCATCCAGTTCCAACCCCCTGCCATGGGCAGGGACATCCCCCACGAGATCAGCCCGTCCAGCCTGGCCTGAAAAACTCCCAGGGATGGGGCTGCCACCCCCTCTCTGGGCAACCTGGGCCAGGGTCTCCCCACCCTCATGGGGAAGAACTTCTTCCTCACGTCCCATCTGAACCGACCCATCTCTGGCTTCAATCCATTCCCTCTAGTCCTACCACTGCCCAACATCCTAAAAAGCCCCTCAGCAGCTTTCCTGTAGCCCCCTTGAGATACTGGAAGCCACAACAAGGTCTCCTCGGAGCCTTCTTTTCTGCAGACTGAACAGCCCCAACTCTCTCAGTCTGTCTTCACAGGAAAGTCCAACCGCTTTCTGCCCTGCAGGGAGCACTCCCTGCGCAGTCCTTCCTGCACCACTGTTTTTCATGGGGTGCAGGTCCCTCCCAGGAAGATGTGCTCCATCAGGCACCACCACACCAAGGGTGACTCTTCTGCTAAAGCTCGTTATTAGACAAGGCGCTTCCATCTCGTCTGGCTGTGCTCCATTCTGAAGATGTTTCTGTCAGTTCTGAGGGATTTTTTGTATCACCACAGTAACATGTTACCATAAACTGCATCCTTGTAAATAGATTTCATTGGGTTAACGGAGGTTTGAGGAGATGTCTTCACAGATTTTTGGTGAAATTTAGTCATAGTAGGAGATGACATATTCATCAACAATCTTAATGAGGGGATTGAGTGCACCCTCAG
>NW_009696686.1:0-1724 GCF_000703405.1 Apaloderma vittatum
AGCAGAGGGTGGGAAGGGGAAAGGAGCCGCAGTAAACCGATAAAACCCGAGCAGAAAAAAAAAATAAATAAATTAAATAAATGAAAATGAGCCTATAAGGTGATATCTCCCTATAGCCCTTACAAAAATAAAACTGTTCAGGAGCGAACATGCCCTGCCCCACGTTTGGGTTTTTTTTTCCCCATTTCTGTGATGAGATTTCTGCGCGACAGCCGCGGCCGAGCTCAGAGTGGAGCTGGGCTGGCTGCTCAGTGCTGCCTGCAGCTCGGCACCCTGCCAGGGCCAAACGCTGCTCCGCCCTGTGGAATAATTGCTCAAGGTGGCCTGAAAAATAAAGCTTATATTAAAGATACAGCATTGCTCACACATTGGATAAAGTGTAACATCAAGAAAGCCTCGAGGGCAGAGTGCAGTTGATATATGAGGAATCCCTTCCACAGAAGTTCCCTGGGCAACCTTAGATGTTGGTAATATCCTGGGAGCTTGATGTGCTGACTCTAAGAGAAACTCCGTGGAGAGGAGTGAAGGCACCGCAGTCAGGTTCCATGTACGTGGATGGAACTTGAAGCTATTGTGGAACTGATAAACTGCATATATGTTACCATGGGCCAACAGTCTGTCTTTTTTTTTTTGAGAAAATACTGTCCTTTGGGTGCACTATGCTCATTATAATCTCGTTATGAACCCTAAACACACCTTCATCCCAAAAGCTACTCGCCATCGAGGTGCAACCACCCCTCACTGAGCTTGCGCTCTAAATTTTTCTAGTCTATACCTTTAAAAGCAAAGTGAGGAAAATTTACACCAATCATAACGAAAGTATGTATAACTGGAATCACTCAAGCACCACCCGAAAGGTAAAAAATAATATAAAAATAGCCCAAGAGAGGGGAGATGTTAGGGAAGATACCATCACAGTCAGGGAAAGTACCAGCACAGACCGCCTCTGACTTCTGGGATCAGTCGGCAGGCTGAGCCTCTCTTCCCCGCATAGGGAAGCCTTTGGGTAAGATTTGAGCCCTGTGCTTGAACTCAAGTGCTTCCCTATGAAACTTAGAAAATACCTAAAAAGTTGTTTTATAACCAGTTTACATTCTTGCACATGCTTTGCAAACAGTCACTATCACCAGCTATCTAAAGAATCTGTGTATCTGTTGCTCTAATGAACTGGCTGTGGGAGTTAATTGAACGCCTCCAGACTGCATGGGTCTAGCAGGGAGAGTTCTTTTTGAACACTGCCGTACTCTTTAAGTCTGGCTGTGTGAGTTTAGGGAACACTGCTAGACTGCACATATATTGTGTTATTAGTCTGAACTATCAATACCAAATCGGGCATCACTCAGAATCTAAGCCCAGCCACCCCCAGCCCCTCTCATGTCTGAGGACAAGCTGGAAAGCCAGGGGATTTAGTTTCTGCCAGACTGTTTTGCCCTTTCATGCAACACAGCCACACAGCTGCTTTGCCCTGCTAATTGCTTTGTAGCTCATTAGCAATTCCCCCAGCCCCTGGCTGCCCACAGAGGTAATGGCTAACACCTACCTGGACCTTCTGGGCACCAAGGCAGCCAGGGTTTCCCACACAGATGCCCCCCAGACAGCATGGTGGAAACATGTTCTAACTCCTTCTCTCCGTAGTGAGGAGAGGTGACCTTTTCTCCTTTTCTGGCCTCTACCAGCTGAAGGACAGCTTTACATGGCAGGGGAGGGCCACCTCACCCGCCATG
>NW_009696686.1:1871-3427 GCF_000703405.1 Apaloderma vittatum
CCCAACGGAGCTTCTGGCAGCTTCCGCAGCTGCCCTCTGTGCCCCTGTGCCTGATGGGCCAAAATGGCGGGAAGGCGCCGGAGCTGCTGGGCCCCCTCAGGGAGTTCAGCGCGAGCCCCCGGCGCACTCCCAGCCACGGGCTGGGCACAGCAGAGAGGCCTGGTGAGCTCTTTCCCCATTTTCTTATTTCATCTGTTTAAAAAAACAGTGGGGTTGGAAGCTTAATGGTCTAGGTCACCTGTAGGTTAAGGGCCTAGTACAAGGAATTAGGGAGAAATTCTGTGGCCCTGCTGGTTGAAGGGAGCTCCTAATAATCCCTCAACATCTATCAATATAATGTATTTTAAGATGTCGCTCTGAAATGTGTGTTTTGAAATACTTGAGCATCTCTTGTTTAAGTCCTGTGGCACAGAAGAAGAAAATAGTTATTTTATAGCAGTTGTTCCCAGACCCACATTCTGTTTTAGAGAGGGGCATTTTTGGAGGTGCATATGCTCCGTGTAATATAGAAAATATATTTCCCTTTACATCAGAAAACTTTTCACAAGAAACCTTTCACATTACTGGGGTTTTTTTGTTATTGGATAAAGTATATGAGTTTATATGCTCTCAATGTCTCTGTCTATTGCAGTTGAAATAAACAAATAATCACATTTGCAGCACAGAAAAATAACATAAACAGGTGGTGAAAATCTAAGCAGACTGGAAAAAACACTGAATATATGGTATCTGGAATACTCTTGGGTGTGAAGGGAGATGGCCTGTGTGTTCTAACAGGTCTCTGTAGAGCTGACAGAAAAATGGAATTTCTGCTTTATGAAAAACTGAGTATTTCAGCACTTGGTTTTGTCTCAAATTAGGGTGAAAAGTCTAAATATCAGTATTTTTCATCAAGAGGGTACAGTCTGACCTCTCTGTAATAAAACCAGTTCCTGCAAAAAGATATGTATTTCTAGGTACTGCAGCTGCGTTTGGAGTCTCCAGTCATTATGGGGATGCATATAATGAAAAACAGAGCCTGTTCTGAAGAACCACCAGAGTTCTGCATAAGAATTCACTAGAAGATTAATTCAAGGAACAAACAAAAAGAAACAAGGTAATACTGAGACAGTTACAATTCATATAATAAGTTGTTACACTACAATAGCCCTTAAAAATGGTTGGGGTTATTTTTTCCATGCTCCCCATTGAAGGAACCCACATTCTGCTCTGAGTTTTGTGGTCTGAAAGCCTGGTTGCTCCCAGAATATGCTTTAGGATCTTCTAACACAAGACTGGAATCTATTTTTGATCTATTGGTGGTGGTGACATCAACTTTAGTTGAAAAAAATGTAGTTTCTTTCTCACAGGTGAATTATTTTAACAGAACTTTGAACTACCAGTACTCTCTCTTCTATGAGCAGCCTTAGTTCTAGCCAAGTCATAGCTTGGGTAGCCCTAGAGTTTGCCCTAGCAACAGAAACATTGTAAAGCGTCAAAGATTGTATTTTGAAGCTACTGTCTATCAACTAGATAGTTGATAGAACTGTTGCTATCTGTATTGCTGAGTCGTGTAG
>NW_009696686.1:3437-7694 GCF_000703405.1 Apaloderma vittatum
GGTTAAAAGGATCTCACTGGGTGAGAAGATACTTAGGAAGTAAGCACTGCAAGACTGAAAAGGTAGAATGTTGATATTGGGGAATAGGATGGGAAAGTTTGGGTCAGAAAGTCAGGAAATATGGTAAGAGAGCAAAGACGAAGGGGTAGAGCAGTGAGTGGATTTTCAGATAGCTCTGTGTGTGTAAGGCAGCTTTCCTGCCTAACTTGATTACTTTTTAAGAAAAAAAAACTTAAATTTCACTTCTGGGCTTTAGTTGTTTAATATCAATCTGTTTCCACTAGTGGTGACTATTTTTGCAGTCTTTTGTGCTGTTTTAGGCTGTGTTTGGGTGTGTATTTCATGTCATGTAAACTATGCAGTCTCTTTAATTTTTTCTATCATGAAATAGAACTCACAAAAGTATCTTAAAGAAGATCATACACACTGCATGTATGAGTGCATGAAGCTTCCTTCTATGACAGATGGGGATACATGTTAAAGTAGGATTCTGCAACCGTTTTCAACTGTTTCTGAAAAGTAACCTTTTTGTTTTGTCTGAAGTAAGGAAGAAAATAGTCAGGAAAGACAACAGGGTGTATTTTGTATGGTGGGCTGGAGCACAGATTTACCATTGCAACACATGAGATTGTTTAAGCTTGTTTCTAAATGTTTCTTGCAAGTAGATATGAATGAGAGTAGCCAGTGTTTCTTGTGTTTTGGGTTTTGGTCGCATTGTGGTTCGGTGTATTTTTTTTTCCAGTCTATCTTTTATTTTAATCTTTAAAATGAGTATTAAAATAAGAAGATCTTTGAGAGTATTAATCTACTGTTGTGTTAAGCTGTAGTGTTCCTCCATTACAGCTTTGTGTGATAAGATACAAGGCAAAGAAAGCTGTTGAGCAAGTAAGAAAAGTGTCTGTTAGATACTGAATCTGAGAAGTCATTTCCACAGCTCCCTGAAAACAAGCCCACTCTTCAGTGAAGCACTGCAAAACACTTTCACAAGCCCTGCATTTTGTATGAATTACTGTACTGTTTTATCTAAGCTGAGACGTCAACTAAAAAGATTCATGTGAAGTTTTATGGAACTAGTGAGTTTCTCCTCTCTGGTTATGGAGCCAGTAAAATTCACCCTGGCAGGAAACATCAGTTTTGAAGCAAAATTGGTCAAAGTAGCCAGAAGTCTGGATTCCATTGTTGTACTTTCCTTCCTCTCAGAAGTCATATTGGCTGTAACACAGTTATACTATTTCTCCTGCACAGAAATTTAGGACGCTGTTTACTCAGTGTACCTAGCATTAAAAATCTCTAAAATGGTCTTTCCTTAGGTAGGAGGTGTTCTTTCAAATTACAAAAATTAGTACATTGTGAGAGACGTATCATCATCTTCTGTATTTCTGGCACTAATACTCACTTTTTAACTGTACAGAGGTTTGTTTAGCTGCCTCAAGTCGTGTGCTAGGCATAAGATTGCCACACTCTTTATACAGTGACTTGCACATATTGAAGACTCTGAACTTGTGGACCGTTCTTGTAGATTTTTTCTTTTCTATTTTTGCCACAAAATTTGTGGAAACTTGGGGGTTGTTAGTCAGGACCCAGCAGACTATGTCAGCCCTTCCATAGCTTCTAGAAAAGCCCTTAGAAATTTTTTGTCAGTGTCATCTCTCACCTCTCAAAAACTATCAAGGCTGTGGTGGGCATTTGAAATGAGAACATCAAGAAGTGCATGATCAAACTGCATAATAATAAAGATATTGAAACTACTATTTTGTACATCTGTACAAAAGGTGTGTCTGTCAGCAGGGGCATTTCCCTTGAAGCCTCTTTGTGCTGTGCTCCTGTTAGGACAGCATGGCAAATCCTGTGCATGCTGACTGTAGTATATCAGTGTATTAATGGCAATGCCCGTTTGTGATGAGTTAAACCTATGGTTTGAGTAATTGATGTCAGTGACTAAGGAGCAGTTGTATAACGTAGAGTGAAGACTGAAAATCCATGTGGTGAAAGAATGCTACATGCAACATATGTCATTACTGAGATAACCTAAAAAACGCTCTAATTGGGACTTTTGCTTATGTCTGGCTATATGAAAACTGAATTCTTAAGATACTAAACATATAAACAGCCTTTGCTGCCTAGATCTGTTTCTAATTTTGATACTATACTCGCAAAGCTACTAATCTAGGGTATATCTCTTCAGTATTACACACACAAAAAAAAGTAAAATTGAGTGGCAAATTGTGCCACCTCTTTCTGTGAATAGCTGGTTACAAGTGGTGAAGTTACTACACACTTGCAAAGCTCCCTCTCACCAGATGAGCCACATTAAATGATTAAATGAATTGCAGTTGTTAAGCGTGTATCAGGCTGTGTGCTTTGATCACTTGCCATTGTTCGTTATACCTTCTAGAAAGGTTTTATTTGCTCTCTGTTGTGGCCATGGGTTTGATAGATTGTAGCATGTACTGATTAGAGTGTTTTGCCTACATGCCTTTTTTCAGGCTGCTTTTCCTTCAAGCCAGGAAAATTCTTAGTTACTTATGTTACTTTTATTATAGGATCAGGTGCACTAGTTCAGCCTTCTGAGGCAGTTTGAACCCATCCCACTGGGTACCTGTTAAGAAGTATCTTAAAGAACTATCCATTTCAGAGACCAGTTTATCAGAATACTCTGAAAATATTCCATAAAGCTTGAGTCACAAAACACTGGCTATGGCCTAAGGTTTGTAATTTTGGTATATAATGCTGTGGTAGTTACTTGAAGTCAGGCATACTAGGACTAAGCTTAGTCTAGCAACATGAGTTTAATATGTAACAATCAAGTATCTTTAGGAGTACTGGAGGGAAAAAAGTCTGTACGTTTCAGAGTAGTATCTAAAAATTCTTTCCTACTTATAGGTTTTGTGTGATTCCATGACATTTAAATTGCTATCGTTCACAGGAGTACAGGGAGACCTTATAAACATACTTTCATGTTGGAATTGGTTATATTTTTCACTTACATAAAAAGATACATAAAACTCAATGCAAGACAGCTATGTATAGAGCTTTTTCTACGTATGTCTGGATTCTAATAACATAACTCACTTGGATTTTTCACTTTCATTGCCCTAATATTCTGAGAACTTAAATTATCAGGTACACTAATATTATTCCTTCACAGCCCTGTAGAGTGTCTGCGTATATACAGATAGCTACATTAAAATGCACACATGCATACGCTGGATAGACATTTCTCTCTTCTTGACCAATAAGGTTTTTAAGTATCTGTTGTTTCCATTTTCACATCTCCAAAGCTTTTATGTGAATTCTTCCAGCACATTTCTCATTATTCTCTCAAGCTTTCCTCTGCTGGATGGCTGGGACTTCCAGACATATAACCTGAAATGTCCTGGGAGGATTTACATAAAAACAATAAAGCCAAGGAAATGGAAACCACAGAATATATACATAATTTTTTTTCAGTCTTTGCTAAAAAGCTTATTGGTTAGAATTTACAAAGGAATTCAATTTTCCATATTAACATCTTTTTCACTGGGAAGCAAATGTGGGAGAGTGTGATGGTAAGAATCATTCCTAAAGTGAGTGGGGGGTTATGTGTTAATCTCATTAATGATGAAAAGATTGTATATCAAGAAGAATATCCAAAAAAAGATCATATAAATAGCTGAATTTAAAAAATGTTAATGCAAAACATTGAAAGGATTTTTCTTCATATTTAAGAAAAGTTTAAGGGTTATTTCGGTTGTATATTTATCTAAATGCATATAAAGGAATACTGGTTTCTGTTACTATGCTCATAGCATCCTCTGGAAAGAAATCACTAAAAATTATACAGCTGCTTATAGGATCAATAGTACAGTAAAACAATTTTGGTTTCTATTGAGGGCTGCTTGTTAATGGTGAGTTGTGTACCTGTCTTTGAGAAATGCCGTCAGGACCTTCGTGATGATAAGCTTCTTGTGTCACAGAAGCCATTACCGTAACTGTCCTATTGTCTTGCTATGGATACTTTCTGCTGAAAGGGCAGGCCAAATAAACAGACTTAATTTTTTTCCTAGCTAGCTCCAGAATTTTAACTTAATGGTGTTTTTTGAGGAAGTTTTCCTCACATTTTACAGAAAATATGTGTATTTAGTTAGTAAAAGGGCCCAGAAACCAAAATATTTTGATCCACTGTTGCAGTTTTCCACAGCAGTTAGGATTTGTGTATTTCATGTTAATAACATATTATTCTGGTTGTCTGACTGGGTTCCTGTCCAGTGCTGAACC
>NW_009696686.1:7725-14664 GCF_000703405.1 Apaloderma vittatum
CTGAACCGTACTTAAGGATTTGTATGATGACGAAGGTTGGAGCTTTTGTGTATACCCACAAAGCACCACAGTACATGTTTTGTATATTTTAGAATATACTAGTTCATAGCACAACTAGAAAAAAGAGGTCTGCTTTCTTAAAGTTCCTAATTTTTTTGGAAAGAAAAGGGTAGCAATCACCCAGTATTAAACCTGGAAATAATCAAATTTATATTAATTCAATTTGTTCTAAGGCAAACAGTAAAAACACTTTTCCTAGTTGAAACCACTGCTGCAAGCTTCCTCATGCTTCTTGATATTGCAATAGCTTCCCTTTAGTTTGAGAGAAATATATTTGTAACTGCATCAAGATATAAACACTCTCTGATGAATGTACCGAAGATTTATACTCTGCATGGAGAAAATAATACTCATGAAACAATAGAAAATTATTGTTTGTGTCTGGTTTTCTTACTGTGAAATGTTGAAGCTCATCAGCATTGGAGTATGAAGTTCTGTTAACTGATAACTCACCACCCCTGAGGGATGAATTGGTTCCTTTATTTTTTTGTTAAGAAGAGTTGGATCTAATAGTTCCTAGAAAAGGGACAATATGCATCAAGTTTTCTAGACAAAACTTGCCTCTGACTGACTGTTCAAAACCACCTCAGGGAATTAGGCACCTTGCCACAACAGCAAGTCAATGGGAACCAGATGCCTAAGGGTCTTCGGAGCTCTTGACAATTTGTATGTTAACAGAGATGCTTGTGTCCGAGCTAGGGATCCTCATTCATCTAGTGAAGGCATCTTGTGCTACTGGCAAGAGATGTGATTGAAGGTTTACACAGGAAACTTCACAGTTTATGATTTGGCTGTAACTCAGCTAAATAGTGCAGTTCTAGTGGCAGATGCTATGGACTGTAATAGAGAAATTATTTATCCAACAGAATAGTCCAGAGCATTTCTATGGGAGCAATCTGAGTCATTTTTAAATCTCAAAATTAAATTTGCTTCTATTTTCTTTGGTGGTCTTAGCAATCAGACAGCACTTGCACTATGAATGAGGACCTGGAAAAGAAGAAAGAGTCTTGTCAGTCCCTGACCTGTTAACAAGATCAAGATACATGGCCTGGTTCAAAATTATTTTTTCTAGTGTGGGAAGAACTGAGACAAAGAATCGGAAATGTAGAGATGCCTGGTGATGCCGGGCTTCCTCAGACTTAGCATGGGTCAATATACAAAGGGAAAATATTTGCTTCTCCTTCTGCTTACATGACATTGTTTCTGTGTTTGTTTCTTCAAACGTGTAACTGTTTCTAATAGCATTTTGTTCTTCCCAGTTTCCAAGTTCTTTTCCGTTACAGTTCTTGCAAGGTTTTCACATGGGAATGATTTCAACATGTGTATTTAAGCTTCATACTAAACATGCAAGGTTCAAGTTGTAAACATCATGTTGGTTTAGGTAATTTGTCCTGCAAGTAGACAGCTTCTGCCTAACTTGCTGCTATGGCTAATGCATCGCTGTCGCGGGTAATTTGAATTAACAAGTTTGGTGGGATGTACTGATAAAGCCATTGGTCAAAATTAACAATATGGGTGCCATTTCATTTTTTAAAATTTATTTTTACATGTTGTTTAATTAGTAAATTGCAAATAGTTACATCAATCCCATTCTGGGTATTCCTCCAGTTATAGTATTAACGGACATAAGGGGGCCGGTTAGCTCAGTGGTTTGAGCACGGTGCTGGCAACAAGGACCAACACCGAGGTCGCGGGTTCGATTCCCACTCGGTCCCCATGTGTTGCCAGGTCTAGTCGAGAGGTGGCGTCCCTGCCCAAAACAGGGAGGTTGGACTAGATGATCTCTAAGGCCCCTTCAAGCCTAGGCCATTCTATGATTCTATGACATAAACAGAAGCTTATCAGTTTGGTCATGGTTTTCCCCTTAAATTTGTCCTCAAAGTGACTCAGTGTTTCAGTTCTTAACAGCTCACTTAACATACCAAGTTAGCTGTAACTGGTCTGTATACAAATCAGTGCCATGTTCAGCAAAATCCATGGAATTGTTCAGAATCCCTGGGGAGAGTTTTGATGAACTCTGCAAAACTGGGAGTCTTTGTTAGATTTTATTTCATTTTTCAGGGAGAGATATTCCAGACTCATTTTTCTAAAATTCACACATTGTCGGCCTGACATTCTTTGTACTTGTTCCGCTTTCACAGTAGTGTAAATCTCTTGGCTTCATTAGCATTACTCCTTATTTCTGTCTTTTATAGGGTTTCATGAAGAAGCAGATGGTGAACTCAGTTTATTCAGACTGAAATATGATCATCTTTTCTACTTAGGCTACCATACTTCTTATTGGATTGATAATCTAGTTTTTATTATTAGAGTAATGAAAATTAAAGTTACCCTAAGAAAGTAATAATCCTTAGTGTATGGTACAGCAGAAATCATGTGTCACCAGATACACCTTCGTAGATCACTATATGTTTGTTTACATTTTTTTTCTGCAGATCAAAATTTCACATGTATAACTACTGGGATGGAAATAAAGAGATTCTTGTTACGGATTTAGACCCTAACGCTTGCATATATTAAGACTGAAGTATTTCAAATTACTATTTCCCATCTTGTTTTCTGTTGAATGAATCCTGAGGGCCACAGATACACAGCACAGTATTTGGTGGTGAATTCCCTATGTAATTACTAACATCCAAGTACCTCATGCTGTCATATCATTCAGATAACCAATGTGAATATTTGGTCTTAGTTATTTCATCTTTTTTGTTCCTAATTCTTCTCACTTTTCAGGCCTACTATGATTTGCACAAGCATTTTTTTCACATTTGTGGAATGATTTCTTGTTTTAATTATTTTGTGGGCTCTTTCTCTGGGCTTGTGACAGATGAAGAAAAAACAACATCCTCAATCAAAAGATCACACAGAATGATTTTTAATACCAGAATTCTGTTTCTGGTCTTGTTTGCAAGTATGGCTACAATGTTCACAAGGTAAAAAACCAACTAGCTTTCTATCTATAGCTTTCTCTCCTCATTATTGGTTTTGGGCATCTGGTTTCAAGGTTGGTCTGCAATTTGATCTTACGCAAATTCTCTCAGTGTGTTTCAGCAACATATGCCATTAATGAAGGGAGCTGGGTAACCGGTCTCCCCATTGTTTGTAATTCAGCCTATGACAGACAGCAGGAAAGCAGAACAGTTTCAGCCAGCCCCAATTAGGAAAACATGCCCAAGGCATAGGCTATAGCATAAACAGATACATGTCAGACTCCTCCCTAGAAGAAAACCAAAAGTGTACACTTGGCAGTGATGCTTTGCTTTTATTCTGAACAAGAAACCTGTTGAACAAAACCAGCTCCTTATTTTGACATTACTGTGGTTAACAGTGAGGATAAAGAATCATTCTCAATGAAGAGGAAGACAAAATGGAAAAGGATGATCTGGGGATTTCAGGTGCTGAAGTAGTGTTTATGGAAAATTGTAACCTCCTAATTTAAAAATGTGCAGAATTACAGAAGTGTACTTTTGTCTGAAGGAAATACACTAAAAATATAAACACTAGTCTTTTGTCAGCAATTAGGTATTCCCTTATCACGTTTCAGATTGTAATGCTATGAACTGGGAAAATTCTTCTGAAGGCAACTGCCATTCCACAACGTGCCCTTACATGAAGAATACTGTCACAGAGACGATTCCGCAATTGAGCAACCTCTTCACGGCAAGAAGAATGCTTGCAAAAGAGGTAATACATTAAAAAAATCAGTAATTATTATTTCTGTTGAATCTTCATTCTGTGGCATCAAAACATTTAATAGGTGTCTCTTACCTCACAACCCTCATGAGACACACTTAATAAGTGTCTTATAGATTAGGAATCTGAAGCATCTGGAAGATTAAATAACTTTCTGGAGGTGGCTTCTTAAGAAACTCCTAGTAATGTCACAGAATGATACAGGATCTGGACATCACTAGAGATGGTGGTTATAAGACAATTTTAAAAGAGTTGAAGAATGACATGGGTTAAAATGGGCCGTTGTGATTGCCCTTGCTGACGTTGTGCTCCAGAATTTCATACTGAATTATCTACGCATCCAGATTTATAACGCACAACCAAGTTAGAGTAAATCTTTCAGAATGTTTAATCCTCAATTTTTGTTCCAAATCACAAAAAGCTTGACACCTTTAGGTAGAATTTGCTGCATCTCAGCCAACTACACACATCTTCTGTCTCTTTTGAGAGTTAACAGTCTCTTCCTACTGTGAAAATTACCTGAAAGACAATGTGTAGAACCATTTTGTACTACTCATGGTAATAATTTTGCCCAGGCTTCCTGCATGCACATATGACTTCCCAACAAGATTTACCTTCCTCTCTCTCTCTCTTCTCTTTCCTATGTCTGTCTTCAAATCATTATTTATTCATATGCTCACTCATCCTTTTATTTTTTCGGAAATAGACCCTGTCAAAAATATTATCAGAACATGTGGACACCTGAAGTTGAAATAGTGGGGAGCATCTAGAGGAATAGTGAAGAAAAAGCTGGTGTTTCACAGGAAACTTTTGTATATTCCCATCACAAAGGTTAGCAACGATGCTATTGAAGTAACCTTATGTAGAAAACGTATTGGTGCTGTGGCTCTGAAGTTACTGTGTCAAATTTGGAAGCCAATTTCTAGTGCTTAAGTGTGAAACAGCAAAGTGGTAGTGCTGCTTGAAGTGTGAGTCTCAGTGCATTCATAACTCTGGTGTCACTACTGAAACTTCCCTAGCTTTGATATAATGTACATTTCAGATGCATACTTGGCACTGTGTTCCCCTCAGTCTTGCTTGTATAAGATTTGATCTAACCTTCAGGGGGCTTTTTGTTCTTCTTAAATGTTGTGCTGGATGTTTCATGTAGCTTGCCTACTATCAATTCTTTATGAGGTGATGGTAAGAAAATAATAACTCAAATACTCAAAGATAGAAAAAAGATCCAAAGAGAGTGTATCTATGAATTTTACTATCACCTGATGTTAGATTATTCTTTGGTATCAAGGAGTCCACAACCAACTCTGGCTTCCAAGTCTTACAACTTGTCTGCTTTTTCCGCCCTTCCCACTGATGCATATGCAAATGTACATACAAGATTTATTGCATGATGTCTGGTAAAGCCTCAGCTTCACTCCCTCTGCAGAATTGCTCCTAAATTTAGTAGGAATCTTGCAACCTCAAGAATACATGTGAACCTTGAGAAGCTTTTACTGGAGATGTAACTGCCGCTCAGGGAAACGTTTTTGAACTTCTCTGTAATGTGGCAAGACTTTTAAATTTAG
The DNA here is from genome assembly GCF_000703405.1 of Apaloderma vittatum. Lineage (NCBI taxonomy): Eukaryota > Metazoa > Chordata > Aves > Trogoniformes > Trogonidae > Apaloderma > Apaloderma vittatum. The sequence continues at coordinate 13,044 of NW_009696686.1, forward strand.
AGGACACCTTAACACAATTAATCTTCTCATCTCAGGCTGGTTTTTACATTGAGGTGACACATAAATTGAATTTAAATGGCTACTCATCATTAAAATAAAAAATAAGAAATAGAAGAAAAGTTCTCAAGGTCGGATAAAACCTCTGTAAGATAATTAGGTGCATACAGGATTCTATTCATGAACTTGCCATCCGTTCCACCCCAGCGCATTTTTAGGATATCTGAGGGATGTTTTTCTCCTGCTTTTTTCTTTTTCTTTTTTTTTTTCCTGACCAAGAAATTGGATGAGTCAAAGAAAACCATCTTGCCTGAAGTCATCCAAATTTTGCTAACCATAACAAATCTAGTTCATTTAATTCTGTACTCTTATATAGTACATGGCTAGAGCTCATCACAGTTAAATACATCAGCATGTTGATGAAATGCTCTTGTTTAAGTAGCACTCATCACAGCAGTTAATAGTCCATCGGAACAGCATAATATGAGTATAGGCATACAATAAATAGTGAAAGATGTGTGTATTCTGATAGGCTACAAATGAACATCTGCTCAGAGAACAGGAATTTGCTTACAGTGCAATTATTGAGACATAGTCCGTCATTAATTGTGAAAATCAAGTTTTCCCAGCAGATCAGAGTACAAAGAAATGAGTGTAAATAAAAAAATAAGGGTCAGCTTGATGTGCTTTTCAGCAATCAGGTTAAAATAATTCTTTCAGTATAATTATTTGTAATGTGCTTTGGATAGAAGAATTTAAGCAAGTAAGTGGATATACACTGTGAAAGAAAAAAATAAGTGCGCTGTTTGACTGGAACGCTCTTATGGAAAGTGATAACATGATACTGTTAGGAAACTCAACAAGACAATCTACATCCCTGCATTATGAGAGGCAGAAGTCTGAACATCTGTTTCCCGCTATTGAATACACAAAAGAGGCTTCTCTGTGCAGGGAATAAGTGAATAAACAACACTTGGAGAAGGTTATCTCTGACATTTAACAAAATATTGAAATGCCATGGAAATGAAAGGTGAGAATGAAATGACTGAATCAAAGGTGTGCCGAGAGTTAGCTTGGCAAAAGAAGCACAGACATATAAGAAAACTTCTACCCATCACTCTTCTAAAAGTGTAAGAAAGAATGATTAATTTATGAACAGCCTACTTTTTTGTTCAAACAAAATAGACTACAAGGTGGCACAATGTTGTTTTGGAGAAATTATGCACTAAAGCAGAGCTCCCCAAGGTGTTCCTTTTGCCAGGGGAAAAAAAAAAGCAGTGATGACTAAAAGAGCTACTATTAAGTATTAAAAAGTTCCATAGACAACTAGTCAAATTAAAGAAGGGAGTTTTATCTTGGATGTGAAATTTTCCTTTCTCCTTTCTTTCACAATCAGGAATCTTGGAAAGGGAGTAATAATAATAAAAGAGCAATGGACTCAAGCATCAGCTTGCTGCCAAGGGCTGTAATACAATATCTCAGCAATTCAAGGGTAAATCAGTGTGAACTGCGTTTGCCGTCCCTCTGAAAAAAAGTAAGCGTTTAACTTCCGTTTGCTCTGTGCGGACCGCTGAAATATAGGAAATCGGTTTCGGAGGGGAAAAAAAAAAAAAGATGGGGAAAA
>NW_009696687.1:0-238 GCF_000703405.1 Apaloderma vittatum
GTGGGCGGTACCCGCCACAGCCCCCGGTGCTGGGCTCCCGCCCACAGCCGTGCCCGCTGATGCCAGAGGCAGCAATGGGAGAGACCCGGTTCCATGTCATCACCTCCCCTCACCCTGCCAAGCCTGACCATCTCCCAGTGCTGCGGTCCCCTGCCCTGGTGCCCCACCCCAGCCAAAGACAAGCTTTGGGGGGACCCCTCACCACACTGAGTGGTGGGCACTGGGAGGAGGGTGCCCA
>NW_009696688.1:0-244 GCF_000703405.1 Apaloderma vittatum
CGGGCTCGTAGCCCCGGCCCGTCCGGCAGCGCTTGCCCTGCTCTCCCTTGCAGGCAGGAATTGGCCTCATTGGGAAAAATTCAAATGAGGGTGTTTGCTATAAATACCATTAATCCTTTGTGCTGGGGGGAGCGCGGCGCAGACGGGAGCCGGTCGCACGCGGCGCTGGGGGAGAGCTGCAACGCTAGAAATTAATTTAAATCCCGGCGTTTCACCCGGCTGGAGAAATCCCAGGCTGCTCCAG
>NW_009696688.1:457-826 GCF_000703405.1 Apaloderma vittatum
ACTGTCCCCAGAGCCCTGCGGGGAAGAGAGCGGTGCCGATGCTGCCGCGACCCCTCGCTGCGCTCAGCATCCGAGCGGCGCAAGCCTTGAACCCGCTTGAACCTGCGAGCCTTGAACCTGCTTGGCCACAGCGCATCTGCCCGCGGGCGTCCCTTCCTGCTGCGCCCGCCCGTGGCGCAGCCAGAGCCCGAGCTTTGCTCCCTGCACTGGGCTCCCTTGGCCTTGGGCTGTGTCTGCTCCGGTTTGGGCTACGGTTCCACGCTAACCCCACACTCTGCGGTCGCTTTCGCCCGATCTCACCGGTGCCGAGCGTCCCGTCCGGCACAAGCTACGCCACGCAGTAACGCGCTGTTGGATGGCAACGGCGGG
>NW_009696688.1:1011-1612 GCF_000703405.1 Apaloderma vittatum
CACTCAAACCCTCCGAGGGCTCAATTTCTGCTCGACAAGCGCCCGGCTTAAGGCAAGTGGCCTAATTCACAACTGCCAGAGAAAGAGTAACTCACCTCCGTTCCTCTCCCAACGCCCCCCAGGTCCCCCTTTCTCACCCTGGAGGAATCAACACACGAGCGGGCGCACAGCCAGCGAATAATACAGAAATTTGTCTTTTTTTTTTATTATTAATGCGGAATGTTACGCTGGTCCTGCTGGCGTCTTGCAGAGATCAGTCCCACGCCCAACAGACACAAATAAAACCAGCCAAACAGCTTTTTTTTCTTCTTTTTTTCTTCTCAAAAGAGAAAATTTGCTTCAAAACCTGCCAGAGGGATCCGAAATGCACCGCCTGAAGGTTTCGAGCTTGCAGGCTGCCAGTCCCGTTGGTTTCTTGCGCCTTCTTCTTCTTTTTTTTAAAAAAAAAAAAAGAAAAAAGACAAAAACGTAAAAGCAAACGGGGACTGAGCCTGCCCCAGCTTAAAAAAAGCCGCTGCTTTCATGCATGTTTTAAAAAGAGAAAGGGGCAGGGTCTAAGAGTAACAAGAAGAGAGAGAGAAGGCAGCCGGGCCGACAGGGA
>NW_009696688.1:1772-4221 GCF_000703405.1 Apaloderma vittatum
AAGCTCTGCTTGGCTTCTTGGTACGGCGCCGCCGCCTCCTTCGCCTCCGAGTACACCGAGAGGTTCTGCAGGTCTTGGCGGTCGCTCCTGGCACACAACCGCTGGAAGAGGGCGAACATCTCCTTCTTGGCCACGCGAGACACCTCCAGCTTGGGTCTGAGGAGGAAGACAAAGGCAGCGATGAAGAGCAGAAGAGCAAAGAGGAGCAGGAGGCTCAGGGAAAAAGCCACGGTGGGGCGGGTGCCTGCGAGATTTCTCGGCTCGGAAGGTCCGGGCTGGGAAATATTTTGTTTGGCTTCCCAAGCGCTTGCTCGGGTCAAGTTTGCAGCCGCTGTCTTCAACCCCCAGCACTCGTAAGGTGGTGTAACAGCAGCCCGTGTAGAATCATAGAATGGTTTCGGCTCAAAGATACCTTTGAAATCATCGAGTCCAACCTTTTACCAGCCCTATCGACACCACTAACCCACGTCCTTCAGCACAACACCCTCCCGTCTCTTAAACCCCTCCAGGGACAGCCCCCTCCCTGGGCAGCCTGTGCCAGGGCCTGACAACCCTCTGAGTAAAGAAATTCTTCCTGATATTCTGTATTCTGCCCGAGGAGTGGAAGAGAAATGCTTTTACAAAGCGAGTTGGCTTGAGGATGGGCTGACCCGCGGGGCGGTGCTGGGCGACGCGGAGCGCCGTCGCCGCTCGCCGCGGTGCCCGCAAGAGCCCTGGATCCTTCAGCTGTTCCTCACAGGACAGATGTTCCAAACCCTTTCCCAGCCTGACAGCCCAGCTCTGTGCCCTCTCCAGCACCTCAATGTCCCACGTGTTGTGAGGGGCCCAAATCTCGACGCAGCACTCGAGGTGCAGCCTCGCCAAAGCCGAGCAGAGGGGCCACGATCACCTCCCTCGTGACTTCTCCCAAACACAAAAGCAGCGTCAGGAAAAGGCTCTTCTTACCCATCGACTTTCCCTTTTGTGCCATCCAAGACTTCGACTTCGCTTTGGTCAGCAAGACACCAATTCACCGACGACTCCTTCGTCTTGCCCGTCTGCCTCGCCGAGTCGTACACGCTGACTCGCCCGACCTGTGCAAGAAGTAAAAGGTTTGGGGTTGTTTTTTTTTGCTAATGCCAGCCCTGCTGCGTGAGCAGGGAAGGCTTCAGCTCATCCCAAACCCCTGAGAGAGGCGGATTTTTACGAAGCCAAAGGCTCCGGGGGAGATCTATGTCCCCTTTTTGCCAGACCAAGCCACTGCCACACGGTGCGGGCCAGCCCAAAGCGGGTTTCTGGCTGGAAGAGTTTGTGGCAGGTGACCCCACCTCGGCGCAGCCCCAGCCCGAGGGCAGAGGTGGGAAGCGGTGATGGAAAGACAAAAAAGAGGCCAAGCCCACGGTACCTCGGGGTGGTTAATGCGATACGGAGCCCGGAGCTTTCCCTGCAGCGTGCTGCCCTCCCTCGCCACGCGGCAGCAGATGGCTCGCGTGAGGTGACCCTGACTGTACAAATAACCTGCGAAGACAAACGGGAGGGAAATGAGGAAAGGAGATCAGCCCAGGTGAGGGCAGATCAAACCCCGAGAGCATCACGGCGCTCCCCACAAGCTCCAGAAAGCCACACGGATCAGCAGCAGCTACACAGACCCGAGACGTTTAATACCAAGGTTTACAGACTGCAACATTTCACACCAAAGACACAATCAGGCAATTTTCATCCCGTCCTCCTAGATCACACGCACCTTCTAAAAATAAAATAGAGAAGCCTGGAGAAAAACCCACTCCACCCACGGCACAAAATTCACAAACTCCCTTCTTTCCCCCCTCCCTGCTTCCAAACAGCCCTGCCACGAGTGACGTTTCAGCCTGTCACTCCTGGAGCCTCCGCAAACAAGTTTTTTTCCATCGCTTGGGGAAGGGAAATCACTCGTGGGGCAGCGTCCCCAGCCCAGCAACGACGGAGGGTCTCGTACCGAGCGTAACGGAGCTGAGATAAACCGGTTCGATGAAGTGCGACAGCAACGCCCCTTGCAAGCCAAGGACGTTCCAGCGTAAGATTTTGTCGCTGCAGGACATGGTGCGTAACCGCTCGCCGTGCTGGATCCCGTCCCACGTGGGCACGATGTCACTCGACTCCACGGGGATGGTACCTTCCCCTGCGCCACAGAGGAAGAAAGTTTTTCCATGAGAGAGTCGAGACGCTCAAAAAAAAATCCAAACGCCATCAGCAACCGCCCGAGAAACTATGCGTGGGCGCGGGGTGACCTCTGGAGTCACTCTGCCACCACGTTCTGGGACTATTTTAGGATCACGCGGGGAAAAGGGAACTCAGCCCTGATTAGATTTTTAACGTGGCCAAAGCAGCTCGAAAGGGAGGTCAGAGCCGTACGAGCGCTGCGGCAAATTCCAGCTGGCGCGGCAACCCCAGAGGAAAGTGGGTCTTTATCAATGACCTGGATGAGGGGATC
>NW_009696689.1:0-264 GCF_000703405.1 Apaloderma vittatum
GTCACGTCCCCGCGTGTGCCCGAGCTGCTGCCTCCTCAGAGCAGTTGCCTCCGGATCTGGCCTATTTATTTACAGCAAAAACGGGCTCTGTGTTTCCCAAGGGATTAAGCTGCCGCTGCCGCATCATGCAGGGCTCTGTGCTCACGTACCTGATTTCACTGATTCTGACTTCAGCGAGGAAAAGCGGGCACTCAACTTGCCCGGCTGGGAACTCGGGTGTGGGAGCCCTCATCCCATCCCTGCCTTGAGGGATGCCACTGCGGC
>NW_009696689.1:363-565 GCF_000703405.1 Apaloderma vittatum
TTTTCTATTTTTCTTTATGAATTAAGAAAGCCCCCACCCTGTGCTGGGGCAGGAGCCCGGGTGTGCAGCATCCCGGCGTTCCTAGGCCATGGGGGGCAGGCAGCCCAGATGTGCAGGAGGTGCAGCCCACATCTGTCCTTGTTCAGGTGGCCCTGGGGACCAAACCGATGACCCGGTGCAGGGACTTGCCCACCGTGCTGGT
>NW_009696690.1:0-339 GCF_000703405.1 Apaloderma vittatum
ATGCATGAAGCAAGACTCCTGAACTTAATTTTCATAGTTTATTTAGTTTCACGTGGCTATCCCGGAAAATTTGAGCCAGATTTTCAGAAGTATTTAGGCATCCAACTCTATTAGAGCCCATAAACCCTGCCTGGTGTCTGGTTCCAGTGAGAGGCATCTCTGCAGCCAGGACAAAAACCCGGCTGTTTCTGTCTTCTCCCATTCCAGGAGTCTGCATCCTTAGTGACAATGTGCACTTTTTCTACCTGTTGGGTTTTTTTTCCCCCTAACCTTTCTCCATGATTCTTTTTTTCTTCTTTCTGCCCTCTGTGCCGGGTGGCAGCCAGCCTGCCATCACCA
>NW_009696690.1:364-725 GCF_000703405.1 Apaloderma vittatum
GTGCTGGTTCCACTGCTGCCCCGCTGACCAGGAGAGCTGTGGCTCAGCCCGGGCCCACGGGGGGATGCTGGGGAAGCCTCCCCCCTCTGAGCTGAAGTGGAACAGGGAGGGCAGAAGGAGCGGTTTGTCTGTGGTCTAGCTTGTGAATAGGGTAGCATCCCCAGCTGTTTTCTCCCCCCTGGTACTTACCATCTCTAATGATCATGGAATCATAGAATGGGTTGGAAGGGACCTCAAAGATCATCTAATTCCAACCCTCCCACCTTGGGCAGGGACACCTCCCGCTAGATAAGGTTGCTCAAAGTCTCATCCAGTCTGGTCTTGTACACTTCCAGGGATGAAGCATCCACAACTTCTCCAT
>NW_009696690.1:1072-4975 GCF_000703405.1 Apaloderma vittatum
GTGGGGAGCAGACTGAAAGCACCTCTGCCACTGCAGCCACCTGAAATTTGGGATGTGGGGGGAAGAAGAGCTCTCCTTCAGGATGGTCACAGCGGAATTCAGGAGTCAGCTGCAAGCGGTTGGAAGGTGAAGGCCGAGATGTGTCCCAGGGGCAGTAGGGATTTGTCAGCTTGGCGCTGAGCTTTGAAGGCCCCAAAACAGAGACGTGGCAGAGATGTTCTCCTCCCCGTCACCCTGCTGATGGAGCGGTGTCTCCCTGGCTGTGCCCTGCGCGGGGGTTACCTCATGCTCTGGCTGTGCCCCCCGCAGAGCCGGTGGTGCTATATGGGGGACAGGAGCGGACCAGCCAGAGGGAGTTGTTGTACCTGTGCAGAAGGAGGGGAGAATCCCCAAAGAAGGGAGAATCCCAGAAGAGAGGGAAAGCCTGTGTGGTGGTTCTTCACCTTTCTATTCTGTTTTAGGTGCTAAAAAGCACCACATAGAGCATGAATCTGTTCTGTTTGTCAGGAAACATAGTGGCTGACGGGAGCTGAGCAGGAGAAAGGCTGCAACCCTGCGTGCCCAGGCAGCCGGGAGATCCCATTCTGCCCAGCTCAGGGCTGCCAGACTCACATTATTTTAGCCAAAAAGGAGCAGGATTTGAACCCGAAACCACCTGCCTGGGTTCGTGGGGTTTGGTGCGTGGGCAGCGGGAGTGGTTTCAGGCGGGAGCCTGCCTGCCGCTGCCTTCGCCCTCTGCCTTTGGGAGCCATGGGATGGAGATGAAAATGCCTGCCTGGCTTTTCCAGTAGCTGGAATTAATTTGAAAGTGGATATTAAATGGAATTATTTGAAATAAAAATGGGTATTGCACTTCCTATGGGCATCCCTTTTTGCTTGCAGCCGGGACAGGGCACACTGCAAGCACTGCAGCTTCTTACCAGGTGACTGGCAGTTCCTTGCTTCTAATAAGCTCACCCTTCTAGATGGTAAGCTGCTGAGCACCCGTGCTCATGAGGAGATTTAAATGCGTTTTGGAGTGCAGTTACAGTGTTTCTGATAACAAGACTTGGCAATTTTATTGCAACTGAACTTGTAATTTGTTATTTTTTAATTATGCATGAGTATAAATCAGAGGATGGTGTCTTGTGTTCCGAGCAGAGGTTGGATTGAGGTAACTGAGTCCGTTTGGCTCCGTCTGCCCCAGGCAGGGCGATTATGAACAGGGTGAAATCATATCCCGCAGTATTTCCTGCTGCTGGTAGTACCTGCACGCATGCTCCTGCCCCTAACCACAAACACGGCACCTTCAGCTCGGCTGGACGGGTTTAGATTTGCAGAATCAGTAGGGACAGTAAGCAGATAGAGGAGCTACATGAACTGCATCCGGATTTGGGCAAAAAAAACTGTGGGGGATGCAGGCAAAGCTGGTGAAATTGGTATTTCTCCTCATGGTGCAAGTTGGCTTCTCCTGGAAAGCGAAGTGTGTCAGATGAAACATTTCTTGTTCTGCAGTGGGTGGAAAGACACAGGAGCTAAATCCTCTTACGAGGAGCTGTGCCTCCATGGAAGGCGGCTTCGGGCTGGGTGAGGGGGCGGCAGCAGCGCAGGGGGAGCAGCTGGTTCACCCCCTCCAGGGGCAGGACTTAACCGCTTGTGGTTCCTCTCCCCACAGCTGACAGAGCTTGGTGTTCCAGGGCCCCTGGGTCAGGACCGTGCAGTACAGAGGGATAGAGAAACCGAAAGCAGCCTCGGGTGGCAATGGTGGTGCCCTCGTGGCGAACGGGACGAGAGATAACTGTGCTGAGCTCTCTGGAGGTGTTTTCCTTCCCCCAGTGCCCAAGAAGCAGGGCTGAGGCCCACGTAGTGTCCTGGGCCAGCGGGTGGGACGGCAGAGCTCTGCTTTCCTCAGCCCTGCCCCAACAGAGCCACTGCCGCCTGGAACGAGCCTTAAGCCGCTTTGCTTTTGCCGTTCGGCGTGGTGAGTGCTGTAACCCCTCGGACGAGACAGCGGTGTATTTTCTCTCCCCTGGACAGATCCTCGGGCGGGAGGTGGATTTGGTGCCTGCTTGGAGCCTGGCTGTGGCGAGCGGCCAGCGACTGGGCTTGCCCGCGGGAGCAGAGGGAGCTGGGCTCATGTCTGCACCAGGAGCAGGAGGCTGGCACAGTTTTCCGATGTGACCAAATTCTAGAGCTTCGGCAATGGTTTTGCTCTTGGTTTTTTGAGCAGTGGCGATGTCTTTGTTGGGCTGTACAAACTGTGCTTGCTTTCTTGGTTGTCATTTGAAAGACACCTACATGGTTGGTTGTCTCTGTTTAAAAACCTCTTTGAACAAAAGCATTTTGTCTCAAATTATGTGGTTTCAACAGCTTAATCTTCTTCACTCACTAGCTTGGAGCTTCCCAGTTAAACGAAACTGTCACCTAAACAGCCAGTTCTTGCACTCTGACTCTTTGAGTGATGGGAAAGGACATTTCAAAGTCCAGATAACTCGGCGGTTCTTCTTATTTCAGAGAATCACACTAATTTCTACTTGCTTGGTCTATTCAAGCTTTATTTTAAAACTTGGTGAGACTCTTCATGGAACTGGGGGGAGAGAGAGAGATGGTCTGTAGTTGTCTGAGAGAAGGAGGATGAATCTGGTGGATTAAAGCCATGTCAAGTGGGATCCGTGCTCCCTGTTCTCCCGGGACATGCTGAAGAAGCCCTGCTCTTCTCCATCTCTGGCCTTGGGTTTTTGGTCACCTCAGGTAACGCTGTTGGTGCTCCCCACCTCTGAGGGGAGGTGACATCCAGGGGTTCTTCCTGCAGCCCGAGGGCAGAGCAGGGGATGGCAGCGGGTGCTGAGCTGGACTCCGCTCCATCGGTGAGCCCACGGTGATGACTTTGTGCTCCCATTGACAGAGGGGAGTGTGGCCGAGCAAGGGCCTTCGGCTCCTTTTCGGTGCGTCACAGCTGCCCAAGTCCTTCTCTCTGTAACGTCACCAAGAAACTCCTCCTTTGCAAGGAAAACGATAGCTGGTGAGAAGGGTAGTGGGGAATGCAGCATCCTCAGCTAAAGTTGGTTTGCTCTGTCATGGTTCTCCATCCCGCGGTGGCTCCGTGGTGGCTCACCTGCCTGCATTTCGTTATCGTTAAAAAAGCTGAGGCACGTCACTGCTGGTATTCTCGCTGCAGAAGTGTCTCTGGAAAGCCGAGACAGTGAGCGTTGACCATTCGGAGTCAGTGTTTCAGGGCAAACATTTGTCCAAGTGCTGCGTTGGCATAATATTTCTAATGTCAGGCCAAGGGCACAGGTTCTGGTACAGAAACCCAGAGGCATGAATTGCAGTTGTGAGTTTCAGTGTTCGGAGGATTTGCTTCTGTCGATGTGTGTGCAAGGTGCTGCATCCAGCCTTTGGATAGCCTGGATAGGTCTGGGCATTGAGCAATAGGACGTCATCATTCTTAACCTTACTCTTCTGAAGGAGTATTTTAACAAATACAGTCACGTGCAGAGAGACTGGGGGCAGAGGAGCAGAGCTGTGTTCTGGGGAGCCTGTGGTTTGAAAGTGTGAGTTCCCAATCCCAGGCAAGAGGTTCAGATTTTGAATGAGAAGCTGGAAAATCAGCCATGCAGGTACAAGTTCAAAAGCTCCGAGAAGGCTTGAGTGATCTGTATCGCAGCCCTCCTTGTGGCTTTAGCAGCCTGCTGATAAAATAAACTGCTTTGCAGGATAAAACTCACCACTCTTTGGAGCAAAACTTTGTGCAAAGAGTTAATGGAAGTGGAGGGTTTGATCTCTGCCTGTTCTGGCAGAAGAGTAGGACACCTTTCCTAGACTTTGAAGCATGGTTATTTATTTCATTGGCAGGATTGGCTGCCTTGTCTTAAAAGTCAAGGGAAAAATGTTGCTTTTGTAATATGTTGAATTTGTGGGAGG
>NW_009696691.1:0-4105 GCF_000703405.1 Apaloderma vittatum
TTAGAACACCCAGGTCCTTTTCTGCTGCACATCCTTCCAGCCACCCGTCCCCAGGCCTGTAGCATTGCATGGGGTGGCCGTGACCAAAATGCACTTGTCTCTACTGAATTTCATACAGTTGGCCTGGGCCCATTGATCCAGTCTGTCCAGGTCCCTCTGTAGAGCCTTTCTACCCTCCAGCACATCGACACTCCCTCCCAGCTTGGTGTCATCTGCAAACTTGCTGAGGGTGCACTCAATCCCCTCATCAAGATCGTTGATGAATATGTTGAACAGGAGCGATCCCAGCACTGAGCCCGGAGGGACACCACTCGTGACCTGCCGCCAACTGGATTTAACTCCATTGACCACAACTCTTTGGGCCCGGCCATCCAGCCAGTGTTTCACCCAGCAGAGGATGTGCCCATCCACGCCATGGGCAGCCAGCTTAGCCATAAGGATGTTGTGAGGGACGGTGTCAAAGGCCTTACTGAAGTCCAGGTAAACTACATCAAAAGCCTTTCCCTCATCCACTAAGCAGGTCACCTTGTTACAGAACGAGATTAGACTGGTCAAGAAGGATCTGCCCTTCATGAATCCATGCTGACTGGGCCCGATATCCCTGTTGTCTTTTAATTGTTCACTGGCTTCCACCATCTCTAGGCAACCTGTTTCAGTGTTTCACCACCCTTCTAGTAAAGAGCTTCTTCCTACTGTCTAATCTAAATCTACACTATTCTAGTTTAAAACCGTCGCCCCTAGACCTATTGCTACACTCCCTCAGAAATAGTCCCTCCCCAGCTCTCTTGAAGGCCCGTTTCAGGTACAGGAAGGTTGCTATAAGGTCTCCCAGAGCCTTCTCTTCTGCAGGCCGAACAACCCCAACTCTCTCAGCTTGTCTTTGTAGGAAAGGTGTTCCAGCCCTTTGAACATCTCTGTGGCCCTCCTCTGGACATGCTTCTTGTGCTTAGGCCTCCGGAGCTGGATGCAGTACTCCAGCTGAGGTCTCGCCAGAGCAGAGTAGAGGGGCAGAATCACCTCACTGCTTCATGAGGTTACATTTTACGAAACACCACACAACTCTGCAATTCAGAAAATGTCATGTGACAAGAAAGACTAAAACAGGAAGTTTTAGGGAATGAGTTGGTGGAGAAGAAAGAAGACTTCTTCCCTAAACACTGACCACTCTTATCCAATAGAAATACAGAAGAGAAGCACACAAGTGACAGAGAGGGACAGATGGCAAGTAGGGAAGCTACAGGGCAGCTAAGACTGATAGTGTTCTGGACAGCTTCAGAAAGCAGAACCACAGTCAAGCTTCAAATGGTGATGCACAAGATTTTCTTAGGGACTCTGAGAAAGAAATCTCAAGATGGAAAACAGATTGTCTCAAGCTCAGCAACAACTGGGACAGGGAAGAATGAAGAGGGTTTGAAAGAAGGGCTAAAGAAAAGCCAACACACTTGAATGACATGTGAAGCAACCAGGAATTTGTTTTCTATCCTCCCTCACCTTGGAGTTTTTCTTATTTTTATCCTGGTAGGATTTGCTGTGTTCTCATAAAGTCTTCAGTTTCAGGGATTGAAAAGTTTTGTCTCTTTTGGTGTGTTTGACATAAAAGCGTAGATGGGGATGCACGGAGGAAGTAATTCCACCTAAATGTACTGTCTGCCACAGGGTCCTAAGAGACTGTACTACATTTAAAAAAAAAACACAAAAAAAAACCCACATACATAATTTTTTTAAAAGTCTTGTATTTGAAGATTACAGTTTGAAGAGCCAGTGTAGTTTATCTTAGAAGTGCCAAGTGAAGGTAAAGGATTTCTTTGCTTTATACATATTGAAGAACTCACAGGTAGTATTTCTAAGCATCACTACCATATGTACCTATGCTAGCAGCTGTACCACTGAATATAAAAAGCTGCCAGAATTTGCAGATTCAGAACTTCACCTGAATGGGATCTACCACAGCAGATGTATCTAAACACACCTTTCTATGATGTGCTGACTTCTCATCAAGGCAAAAATTCCTTTTCATTATGGAAAGGATTAAAAGGTGCATATACATGCAGCTCACAGAAATTTCACACACAGTTTACTCTATTCCATGATGATTATTTTGATTAAATGGATTTATAATCCATCTATTGCAGTGCAAGTGTCTGCATAAGTCTGAGTTTGAGAGCTATATGGGCAATTACAGCCAAGAAACTTGAAACTGATGTGACAAACCACGTATCTGTAAGGCATGAAAGAATTAGGGCATGCAGAAACTTCTTGTCTCCTTCCTTCAAGAGTCTGCATTTATTCAGGAAAGTTACAAGGACTTCACTGCTGTTACTTATAAACTGCTTCTCTGTCAATGATTCTCAAAATGAGCACTGTCCTAAAAGGAATCTCAATGTACAAGTTCTGGATAGGCAACTGCAAATAGTTTAGGGAATTGAGTTATTTTTGAAAAGAGGAAAAATATATCAGGCTCCCCTATTGTGACCTTTAAAAGCTGGAAAGAGCAATAGGCTTCGACCCTACCTCTGTGTTCTACGGATGGCAGTTCAATGTGGATTGCCTGTTAAATATAGAAAAGTGTAACCAGTTTTCAAAACTCTCCAGCAGCCTCTGTTCCACTTCACTGCCAAGCCATACACATCCTTCTGCTCTTCCTCAACACTCAGTTTCAGTTCTGAAAGGCCCCCACACCCACGGCCTTACTCTCAGCTGCTCCGATTCCACCACTGCAACTCACTTATATTTACAATGCAGCGCATCCCAGGTCCTTTTGCTTTCTCCACTAGTCGTCCCTCTAGCATTCCTAAACCAAGGATCTTCTAGACATTTTGCATTTAAGCCTCTAGACATTCTGCATTTAAGCAAAGCCAGGAGTTTTTCAACTTTAAGAACTAACTCTACCAGTCTATTTCTTGCTCTGGCCACACAAAACACCTAGAGCACACTTGCAAGGAGCTAGTATAGAAAAAATCCCAAACAGTATATATTAAAAATCTATTATTCACTCACCCATTTAATTAGTCACATATCTTTCTCAGCCATTCCCTAAACTTCATCTCAAGTATGCTCATAAAATAAACATCAGATACACTGACCACCCTATCACCTCTACGCCTTCCATGTTCTTTAACTCACATATTAAAGTCACAATTCATTTTGAAAAGTTATCCATAATTCTACTCAAGGCATTATCCTTAACTGATTTTTTTCCCCAACTTCTTCTAACCCATGGCTTTTTGATAATCATCTTCTCATAACAAAATTTGTCACCTTTTCCCAAACCTCACCCACTTTTCGAAATCATGAGGAGTAAATAAATAGATCAATCAGTAGTCCAAATCATCTGCTTTACATGAAAGGGTGGGGTTCTTTGAAAGGAACCTCTGCATGAATTGCTAATTTGTAGTTCTGGGGTTCAATTTTATAAGACTGAATTTCATTCAGGTCATGGACTATCAAGTCTAACATCCCGGTTTCTTCATACAACAGAGACAGTTAATTAAATCATAGTCACATCACCAGCAATAAAAAAAAAAATATTTTTAAAAAAGAATTAAAGGTACTGTGGCAGGACAAACAACACTGAGCTGACAGAAGAAACTTTAATTTACAACCAGCCTAAGCACCACACTGCGAAGCCCCATTGATACCCTTGACCTGCCACTGCTGCTGCACAAGCAGTAGGTAAAGCTAATGAACGTACAGCATGATTCTACCCAACTTACAGCTACATCTTTGCAGTGCAGTCACATAACGATCAACAGGTGAGTTCATTATATTGTTGGAAAAGTGCGTAGGCCATTAATCTGTTCTGAATCAAACAGAAGAAAAAGGCTAAACCCAGTCTTAATAGTTTTTCAATAAAAAGATACTGCTGCTGAACTTCTCAGTGAAGAGATTCTTCTCACAGGAGCGTTTCAGTTCTAGAAGACTTAAAATTAAGGGAGCTACTGATGCAAAAAAAAAAAAAAAGTCTATCAGCCAATAAAAAAATTTCTAGTTCTTCATTTAGATTCCTTTCCCAAGATTGTGACCAGAAAAAGGTTTGAGATCAGAAAAAAATATGCAAAGATAGACATGGTAACTAGTTTTATCATCTGCAGCTTTTGAATTTGAA
>NW_009696692.1:0-455 GCF_000703405.1 Apaloderma vittatum
CGGGGAAGAAGCCATGAGAAATTGCAACCACCCCTTGCCTCGAGTTCCTGAGGAGGGGAGGCAGCTCCCGGGGCTGCGACGAGAAAGCCCACGCGGCAGAAGGGCGGCTGCGTGCTTCACCACCCACCTTTTCCCTTTTATTTCCTTCTCTTCCTAAGTGTAAATACGAATACAGTCTAGTTTGCTTGGACGCCGTGGATGGTTTGTTAACCGATGCGTCACACGCTTTGGCTCTTCCAGGGTGGCTCTGGGGTTCTGTGCCTCAGTTTCCCTGTGGATAATAACTAACCGTTCCCAGTGCTGGCAGGGGGTAGGAGCGCCCCACTCCTGACACCCAGACTCCCTGTTTCTCTTCCTGCCTCCCTGATACGCAGGGGAAACAAGATGATCTTTGAGATCCCTTTCAGCCCGATAATCTACGATTCTATGATACTCTTGCTGTGTCATAGAATCAC
>NW_009696693.1:0-55182 GCF_000703405.1 Apaloderma vittatum
GATAGTGCAAGTCCTTTAGCACAGCTGGCCTGCTGTCCTCCTCACCACAAGATGGTGTGCTATAAATAAACTCGATGATCATCCGAACAAGACCAACAGCTAGCCCAGCCATGAGGCCCCAGAAAGCACCCTGAGAAAAGACAAGCATAAAGAAAAGGTCACTGCATGTTACCTTTGGATGAACTTTCCTTTTCCTTTTCCTTTTCCTTTTCCTTTTCCTTTTCCTTTTCCTTTTCCTTTTCCTTTTCCTTTTCCTTTTCCTTTTTTTCTTTTCCCCTTTTCCTTTTCCTTTTCCTTTTCATTTTTCTTAGAACTTTTATGCCTCATGGAAACATACACTGTCATGCATCAAAAGAGGATGTTTTCATGTAAAAGTCCTTAATTTTTTTCTTTCTGCCCTTGAACATGGAACAGACAGAGCACGGATTGTGTAAAGTCTCCCCCTAAAAACATGCCTCCAACTAGACTTTGACACATCATCCCTAAAGTGCAGAACAACTTTGCCTTTTGTGCTTTCAGATGAGACTGCCAAGAAGCACCACTTGCAGTGGCTTCCTGGAAGCAAACACACATAACACTAGGGACTGGGCTAAGATCCACTAATGTGTGCCAAGAAAAGGCTCTCTAATTGTTGCACTTTAGCTGGACCGGCTTTGAATTTAAAGAGTCTCAAAGGCTAGGTACTGAGGGGAGAGATATTTATGTATTTTATCAAATTAAATATGTATATCAATTAGTTGTTGACACTCCACTTACAGGCTCATTAATCCTCTTGCAGAAGATTGCCAAGATGAAAAGAGCTGTGATCGGTGGAGCTAGGTAGCTGGTTATGGACTGAATGTAGTCGAAGAGCTTGCCGCTGTTGGCTGACTGAATGATTGGGATCCAGAGAATACTGATGACTACAAGGATGAGGATGAAGACTCTGAAAGATGAAGATAAAATTCTATTAGCTCTGCAGGTGGTGGAGTCCCCCAAAAATGAAGTTTTACAGCAAAACATACTTCCAATTGCTCTCAGTATTTCCTAAGGAAATACTAATTTCCCAAGGAAAAATTCCTAAGGAAAAAAATCCACAGATCACTCTTAAGAAGAGCCTTCCCCTATGTACACAAGAAAAAAGAAATTTGTTCTCTTATAGGAAGTCAATTCAACCAATTCCCAAAGCCAACTTTGCAGATTTCTGAGTGAGCTGAACTAAAACTTGCCACTCAACATGTGGCATTCAACATCTGCAGGGACAAGGTGGCTCCCACCGTGAGCTGGATCAGTGCGAGCCCTTCAACCCAGAGTGTCCTACAGGGTGGTGTGTTCTTCCAAGGACTAGCTCTTGCAACAGAGAGAGGGAACTGGAAGCTCCTGGAAGCAATCTTTCTGCAACCTTTTCTAGCAGATAACACGCCTTGCCAAACTCCAACTCACTTGCTGCTTATTAAAATTGCTTCTGGGGTCTTAGGCACATACCATAACCCTCCTTCATCTTCACGCAATCTGTACGTTATAGAGGTTTCTCCATACTGCTGAACAAGAAGTTTATTACAAGGAGCTTCATTCACAAGAAGCTTCTCATTACAGTGGTGGGGTATGAGACTGCCTGCAGCCTTCAAACACCCCGCAACAAAGTTTAGAACTTAATGCCCATGACTGGAGAGAAAAAGCACCACAAACATGCAGAATGCAGCTTAAATTCTGCTATTAGGAGAAGAACCTTATGTGCCCCTGTATAATGTAGTACCAAAGCTTGCTTGCAAAGGGCACTATAACTTCCTACAGAGGTAGAGAGCTGGGAAGCCCAGCTCTCTGTGCCTTTCCCTGAAAAAGGAGTAATTGCAATGTAACACTCCTGTCTGATGCAAAAAATAACATGTTCTTTAAGACCTCCCATGAGAGTGACTACAGAACATCTTAGGCTTTTGTAAAAAGTTACATTTAAGGCAGTATTTATGTTAAATTTAGAGAAGAGAGAGCTCAGTGGTACATTTAGTGTTTCTCTGTGACCAGTCTATCTGAGACAAAGCTGGAAAATGTCATGCTCTTTTCCAGAATACGTTCCTGCTCTGTATTTTAGGCACCAGATTTTTCTCAGTGAGTCCAGACTGAAGAATGTAAACGCTGCACTCAAAACAGATGATGAGAGCAATGAGACATAAAGAAATGTAAGGACCTGCCCACAATCATCAGCTCCTGCTCTGACGCCTTTTTGCGGATCCGCTGCCAGATGTCTATAACGAAGAGAGTGCTGCTGCTGTTGAAAATAGAGGTGAGGGAACTCATCAAGGCTGCCATCATCACAGCGATCATCAAACCCCGGAGCCCTGGGGAAGAAAAATCAGGACTAAACCTTTGGCTTCTCAGCACTGTTTTTCATCCCGATGTCTGGTAACTGCAGTAAGATTTCCTTATCTTTAGGATGGATAAGAGCAGTCTGATCCCCTTGTGCAGAGCATGGTTCAAGCCCACCTCCACAAGTGCAAAGGTTTCTCACCATCAGGCATGAGTTCTATGACGAGTTTGGGGTAAGCAATGTTGGAACAACCCACTGCAGCTCCACAGACCCTTTTACAGATGTCCGGGTCCACACAGCCCACTTCATCTGTAGAAGACAGGAAAATAACAAGTCAGCATGAACCCTGTTGTGCCATAGGTTCTTTAATTCACAGGAGTAAATTCTGATGCGCTGTGCAGTTTCATATAAATTAAGAGATGCAACTGGAACAAAGCTAGAATGAGTGGAGCTGAAGAACATTTTACATTGTAAAATAAAGGTGAAACTTCAAGGTGATATTTTGCAGTTCTGTCCAGGGTACGCTTAAAATTCTCCTGAATATTGAATAATTGTAATTCTTGATAATTTGTCATTTGTGGGAACTGGACTGCCTCCATGAACCTGTCAGCTGGGTCACCAAGGATGTTACAGGCTGACTTACTCCTATTTGAGAAAATCTGGGAGAAAGGCACTTTTCTTCAGGAGTCATCTTCTTCCTCACCAGGGTATTCTTCCCAGGAAGCGGCATGATCTGAAGAAACCCACAGTGAGAGCTCCTTGGGAGACAACAGGACAGGAATGCTTGCTCTTTCACAAAGAAGGACTGTTTTGCATAATCCACCAGAAATTGGATGAATCTGTGCCATAGATTGCTAAAGCTCTCACCAAATACCTTAACAAAAGTAATCCATAGGACCTGAATTACAACCTCGGTGCTCTACGTATTTCATCTCACTGATGTCCCCCAGGTAGACAGATGCCTGCAGTGTCCACGGCATGGAGCTATACACCCCCAATGGCAAAATACCATCCATATGGATACTCCAAGTGACTTTTGCCACTATGGGAGCACTGGAGGTGGAGGAAGAGCATGGAAACACCATTGTACAACAGGAACCTACACAAGTATGCCTGCAGGACCACAGGTGTGTAAGTGCTGGTGGACCAGTGCGGGATTAGTGATCATGGCAGGTAGGAAGCCCTGTGTCAAGAACCGTGGGAAGGCTTACCTGGGTAAAGAGCTCTGCTGATCATTCCTGGCATAACAATGAAAAACATAGGGAAGATTTTCAGATAACCTCCCAGCACTGATCCACCTTTGGCATGGGAGAGGTTCTTGGCAGAGAGAGACCTCTGGACTATTACCTGCAATCAGTACAGAAAGGGAGAAAAGAGTAAAACAGAAGCACTACAGAGAGAGCAGGATCCATCCTCCCTCTGTCTCATTCTCATGGATGACTTTCATCCAGCCGGACCCAGGGTGTTTTGCATGCCAATGGCAACTTTCCCATCTCGTTTGACTGCAGCCTGCTGCCACTGCTCAGAGCTCAGCACACAGGCTATAGGAGAGGGCAGCACGGAAATTTCCTTTACAGGAACCATTTCGCCCTTGACTGAAACGAAGCCACCTTGAGGACTGGAGACAGCAGCTGTACGGCAGCAAGAGACAAGGAATTAAGCAGATTGTAGGTGTTTTGGTAAAGGTTCAGTGGTGGGTTTTCATAATTATCCCATCTGAAAACACAAGAGCACCATGTCTTGAGAAACAAACAGTTTTCCTTGTTTCTAGCTTGGAAAGTAATAAGAAACCTCAGGGAATACGAATGGCTTGTCTGGAGGTCTACATAAGGTCACTGCAGAGCCAGCTCCGTATCCACGTTTTCATATCCTTGTCACACTAACTGGGTACTCATCAGCCCACAGTGGGATAAAGACAGAAGAAAATAGCCCACTCTCTCTGCAGTAAGAAGTGCTCAAGAAGCTCAGAGATCCACAGACTGAGGAGTGGACTGGAAATAACAGTGTAGTGGTTTGCCTGGAAAGGGAAAGATTTTCTTTACCTGGTCAGTGCACCAGCACCACAGAGCCAGCACAGAGAGGCCAAATATAAGGCCAGGCCAAGGGATGTCTCCTGTGACTGGATCCCTGAACAAATGAAAGGCATCTGCACGTGGGAGGTGACAGGTCGTGTTTGGGACTATGATCTTTGGTATTGCTGTGCTGTATTTCTCCTGAAGTCCTTCATACCAGCCAACTTTTTCAAATCCTAGAAAGAAAATGCCAGTCATTTAAGGTCTGGTGCTCCCTGCAAAGTTATTTCCTTATCTGAGTCTCATAATTACTTTTCTCCTATCTCCCTCTCATCTCCTTTCTTTTCAATCCACTTTCACTTTGGCAGTCAAGGCTTTTACAGGAGTCAGTTGGATTTTGCCCAGAGTCCTTGTAGTTTTAACAGTGCACCCTGGAATAGGATCAATGCAGTAAAATCTTCATGATCCAAACCCCCACAACGTCCTCAGCATCTAGTTTTTGCTCACACGTCCTCCAAGAGCTGGAGCAGGATGGTATGACATAAGACAAGATATATCTGTATTTCTGTTTGCCAAGAAGGATTAAAGCCAAGACTAATGACGGTCAGTTCCTTGTCGATTTTCTTTTTTTTTTTTTATAATGCTCAGTTACACCCAGATGAATCCACAGAAACTCCTAAAGTCAACAGGAGAATTACTCTGAATTTACATAAGGATAGTGAGAGCTGAATTAGGGTCTGGAATTGCAGTGTTGCAAGCTCTTTGGAAACTCCAAGTAAACTCAAAATGTTGAGGTGAAGTTATCCAAATCTCACCTCCATAGAGTTACTGCAAAGGATGAAGCAAGTCTGACAACTTGGCAAATGAAAGCCATGCTGGCACCACTTCTGTGAGTGGTTGAAACTCATTTCTGCACCATAAGTGAAAGAGTGAGGTACCCTGGCAAGGTCTAAAGACCTTGGGACCATTAAACTAGCATATGATGCCACTGCAGGTTCCCCTTACCTATGAACATGAGGACCAAAGCTCCCAGCACCATGATCAGGGTCTGCAGCGCATCTGTGTATATCACAGCTGTTAATCCACCTGTCAGAAGAACCAGAGACAACAGGCAGAATGCATCACCATGTACAGTGAAGCAGGTACCTCACCTGGAAAAAGGTGGCCCCCAGCCCTTTGATTTCAGGACAGACCTGCTGGGAGAAGCTGGCACTGAGCTTGTCCCTAGGAGCCTACAGCTGTCACAAGGACTTCCCTGAGGAACGGTCGGAAGGGCTTGTCTAAATTCATGAGGACTTGGACGCAGTTCAGCATTTAGATATCTAAGGATGCTAATGTTGCAAACAGAGAAAAAAAGAGCAAATATGGGCAAGTGGTAAGTATCTGCATAGAGGTAGCTGGGAGCCTTCTGTAGTGTTCGAAAACTCTCTAGAAAACAGCGATGTTCCCTCCATGCCAGTTTCCCTTGGGCTGGGAGGGGACAGGGGAATGTCAGGGGTCTCCAGCAACTGGGAGTGACAGGGCAGGTACTGCCAGCAACCAGGGGAATCTCAGACCAGGACCTGAATACCTTCCCTTATGGAGGAAAGGGGAAACTTATATTCTAGGCTCCATTTTATAATGTTTCTTTTAAAATCAGCTATTTACCAGCTATGGTGTAGACAGCAGTCACTGCTAGCAAGACCACAGTGGACAAGTAGAGGTTCCAGCCCAAAGAGATTTGGATGAACAATGCTCCGGAAAAAATGTCCGTCTGGAACAAAAAAAATGAAGGGCAGTCTGGCGTTAATAGTGCTTCATAAAAATGAAACCTAACAAAGCAGCCTGCAGCCCTCTGCAGCTGAAAGCATTGATGAGAGAAGACACCATGAAGGTGAAGTGGAAGAGGAGGAGAGAGCTTGGGGCTGCTGGCTGTGAACCTCCTCATTCTTGGTGTAAGGAGAATCCTTTCTCCAGGTTAGAGCTCTCAGCATCTGGGAGCTGGGGCAGCAGGAGGATAAAAATCAAGGTCCTATGCCAAGGGAGTACAAAGTCATAAAAACAAAAACAGGCAGCCTTCACAGCACGTAATCCTCCCTGGCACATCGGTGGAAATGATCACTCCTTTTGCTGACTGTGAAAACATTCATGGGGCGCAGAAACCCATGTACTCACAGGCAGACACGGGAGGAAAAGGGGGCAAAATAGCAGAGCCCAGGTTCTTCCCAAGGCTACATCTTGATGGCCTAGTGGCCAGGAAACATTGCTGCTTGAAAGATCCCTAAAGAACCACTGATGTCTTATGGCATGATTTATTTATCTGTAAAGGTCAACAGTTTGCTTTTCTATTCATACTAGAATGACTCCAGAAAAACAGGTTATTCCTAAAAAAAACTAGAAATACAGAAACCCCCACTGGTTTTGTTTTGTTTGGACCTACTGGCAGAGAAAGTGAAACCAGAAACGGGGTGAAACCTGGAATTGTACAGATAACATCATTCAAATGCAGAAGGTGATATGGGAGATGTGTATGTTGGGAAATCAATTTGAAGGACACCTGCAAATCTGGTATGAGGTGAGATACAGGTAAAGGTGTTTGCTGAGGGAGACAGAAAGGATGGGACAAGATTTCTATTTGCTGTGCTTGAAATATGCACCTTAAATCAAGCACCCAGCACAACTCCTGATCTCTGCAGCCCTGAGACAGAACAAACTGCCAGTACACGACAGAAACCTCCCTGTCTTCTGGTTTTTGACTTCCCAGCAGGAAACACAAACAGCTCTGTAGCCATGCAGGATCAGTCCTTTGACAACACCATTTATCAAGATCTCTGCCTTTCTTTGCAAGCAAGACTCTGCAATGCCCTAGTTGCTAACCTATCTTTGGGCAAAAAGCACAGGGAGAAAAATTCTTCTTGTAACCAACTGCCTGCTGTCCAGCCAGCCGCTAAATGAGCTCTCTACAAACAATAGCACCGCCTAATAGAAAGCACCTGTCATGGCCAATAACTTCACCAGCCACATCCGTCAGCCACGCGTGAATTAGCCGCACAGAGGATAAACCACTGAGATGAAACAGCAATGACTGAGGCCAGGGTCGTGCTCTGAAAGGTGTTGGCAAATATTGCTCTGCTGAAGGTCATTGTCAAAGACTGGTCTGTTTTCACCAGAGAAGTTGACTGTGTTGGTGGGCACATTGTGGTGCTGGTGAAGGAGAGATCTTCCACTTATCCCTCATGGGTAAAAAGCCTTCAAATATGTCTTTGCAAGACCTCATCCTGGTCAATGCTTCAGTCCCACACAGCAAAGCTCCTGGAGGCAGTGTTGACAGCAATGGTTGACATGACCAAGAGCTGGCCATTAGAGGAGGAAATATATGCCATACTCCCAGCCTGGAACTCCTCTTAAATATTTCTCCAAGGACTTGAGACATAATAAGCCTGGGACAAGGACCCTGAAGTCAGCTGCAGAAACTGCATGGGTGCCTCATCTCCAGTCAATATCTTCCAACGCAATTTGACAACTAAATACTTCAGTAAGGTCTATTGAAAACTGACCTGTACTGGCCACGGGAGAAAAAATGACACTTTTAGCTCCTGTAATAGACTCTGAAATACAGTCCTCTCCCTCCAAAGGCACAGTTAGTCCTTAGGAAATCTCTGAGACTAAATTCTGCTTCTTTATTAATGGCATTTATATGAAGGGAAATATCCAGTAGCTTACATTGCTTTTTGGCTACCAATAGAGTACAATGCTACAAGAAATCCAGTAAAGATGGTGAGTTTTGTCTTAAGCCAGAACTTACCTCCCTTCCACCATACTCTTTTCATACAAAACAAGTGACTTTAAAAAGAGAGAGGAATAACCATAATACACCTAATGTTGAAAACTCAGCTACAACAACAACCGTAGATTTATGATCATTCAAGAGAATTTCACATCTACAAGATGCAGCCAGCCAGATCCTCAGATGGAGTAATATTGCAGTTCCCCTGTCTGTATCGCCTAAGGTTTGATGCGATAGAAGAGGAAAAGCAGGCAGACACCTTATGGTACATATACTGTTTAGTAATTAGCTGCCATATCCCTGTAAAGCTCTCACTGTGCATTGCTGTTTAATGAAGGCTCTCTCTCTTAGGATAGGTCTCCATGATCAGTGCAGAGGCAGGTATTTACTTGAGCACACTAACACACTGCTACTGTCTCTGGCAGCTGAGCTGGTCCTTTCAAGGACATCTGAGTTATTTCTGAGCACCCTGCATTGTAGCAGGATGACCTACCCCGTCCCATACACAAGGGTTGTGTTCATTTTGATACATACGGATATCTTGGTGAATATGTAGAGAATGAGGGAGAGTACGGACATGTAGATTTGTATCCTCTGCCCTCCAAATCTCTTCTGCAGGTATTCAGGCATGGTGACCACTCCTGCTGCAATGTAAACAGGCACAAAGATCCAACCGAGAGCCAGAAGTGCCCAGGTAGCCTGTTAGGGAGACAGAGAAAATAAAGGCACATGATTCAACACATGGGAACATCCTTCTCCTCTGTTCTTTCAGTGGACATCCTAAGAAAGCAGAAAGGTACGGTGCCATGCAGTGTATTTGGGAAGCAGTCTGACTTTTTCTCCCTGCTCAGAATATGAGATAACAAATGGAGGAATTACTACAATACAATGAGAAGCTTTTGAAGTTATCCTCCTAAGCCCTGTGTCTCTCTGTCATGGGTAGCACATCCTGGTCCACTTCCTAGTCTTTTGGGCAAGACTGATTTATTAGGCTGCTCCAGATCTCTAAAAGATGGTGGTGTATTTGGTGGCCTTTGAAACCACTGATGCTGTGGCAGTGAAGAGTTAAGTGATTCAGAGAAGGATGGGAGCATCTGTTTGTTGCTTGATTAGCAAGTGATGAGGCTGAGGCAGCAGACTGTCCCTGTGGAGCATAAAAATAAGCAACAGCAAGACTCTGCCGGGACGTTCTCCTTGTAGACTGACGCAGATGTGATTCTGTCACTGGTAGATAAAGGGGCAGTTCAGTTTCTTTGCCACAGGTGAAGGATCTTTTGAAAGGTGCAAAGGCATCTCCCATGATGTATTTCTCTGAAACCCAGTAAAAAAACAAACAGGAGATCTTGAACGTAAATAAAAGCCATTGAATTATCAAACCTCACCTCCTGGCTGTCTCAGGCCATTACTTTTCATCCAACTACCTTACATTAGTCCAGATTTTACCTTGATTGGTTATTTAAGTTATTAGAAATGAAACTGATCCCTATGAGCAGAGATTGTGAGCGATCGAGGAGAACAGCCATGGCTCCCACAGTGGCAGAGACTGTGTTAGGTAAAAGATGCTCGGCTGATCCCTGCAGCTGAGTGATGTCCCATGACAAAGGGAGAGAATAATGACATATCTAAGGTCCCTTTCCAATCTGAAAGGAATCTCAAGTTAGATTTGCCCTGACACACAATCTTGTCTTCATGGGCTTCTAAAATGAATAGATTTACTTAAAGTACAGTGATATTGGTATGTTCTACATGCACCAGGATGAACACTGGCTCTGGATTCTTCCCCAAGGGCATAAAGGTGATCTTAATGGTTTATAAAAAAAATAGAAAACAGTCCAGTGAATATATAACCCAGGAAAGAGCTTTTGGTGGGCCCTGCCTGTGCTTGGCAAGTATCCGGCACTATTAGCAGTCTCTGCTGATACAGACGAGATTTAGAGTTAGGTGAGTGATGTTTATTGTGAAGCTGGCACTAATCTCACTCCTCATCACTGCAGCTGAGAAATTTCATTAGCATCACACACAAAGGGCCTGGTTTTCATGCTCTGTGTGGTGTCAGTGGCAATTTTCCAGGCCACTTCAACAGGGCAGAATGAGACCTGCCTTCACACCCAGATGTTCACCCCAGAGATGTCACATTTTGGCAGCTGACAGGTGAAGGCAGTGTTACCAATTCTCATGGCTTTACACTGAATTTAGGAGCACATGCTGCTTGTTTTTCAAACTCCCTGTACCCAGAATCCTGTGATTATTCAAGTACCTTTTCAGAATTCATTATCTTTTATTTTAATCTTCATGAGTGCAGACTAAAGCTTAAAAATATGGCCATGTGCTTCTGAGAAGGTCAAAATGCTAATGATTTTAGTGGATTCCACTTAAACTAAAATAAAGATCTTACGTTTTTAAGGCTTTCTGAATGTCTGGAGGCTTCTCTCCTGAGGCTTGAGAACTTGTAGTTGCTGATACTGTTAGCATCTGATTTTGGAAACAAACCGCCAGTCCCTTTGTAAGCACTGACAACTTAACTGACTCTTACATTCCATTCAAAGCCCCCAACAGCAAGTCCCCCAGCTGCTCCAGTGCCTGCCAGGCCGATGAATAAGCCACTGCCCACGTTACTTGACATCAGGGATGCTCCAATCTGAAACACATGGCACAGACACAAAACCCAAAAAGTCACCTTGAGAAACTTCTGTATCAGCCCAAGCATTTTCCCCAGGCACTCTCTTTCCCCAGGGCCTCATCTTCTTTAAGTAGGTAGCTGGGTGCTAAAGGAGAGTTGGGTTTCCCTTCTTCTTTTAAAGAAAACTACATTTCTACATCTTAAAGTGAGTGTGTCTGCTCCCTTCCCCTGCCCCCACTTCAATGCAAAGCTTCATCTCAGAAATGGGGTTCACTTTGTCAGTGGTTCTCCTGAGATGCACACCTGTTATGGAGAGTACAGTAGGGTGAGGGATGCCTTGTGACAGCCACAGATACCTCAGTGTCTGTGAAATATGATGGATTTCTCCATTCCCTTGCTACTCAGCCAGCAACGTGCCTTCTCCGACCTTGCTGACCCTTGCTTTACCTCTCCATGTCTTGCTGACAGCCCAGCCTCTTTTAAGTCTTTCACTGAATATGCATGTGGTCATTTACACAGCCATGGTGACAGGAGTGCTCTCCTGGAGCTCCTCCTAGGGGAGGAGATTCCTGAACCACAGCAGGGACGATATTAGGATATTAGTCCTTTTTTGTTTAATGTCTGCACACAGGTTCAAAGATATTCAGCTCTGCAGTAGGCTGGAAAATGCTCACACTTCAGGTTAACTTTAACCATAGGTTGTGGGCACGGTGCGCTGCCCCTACCATGGCTTATTGACACCTTAACTGGAAAAATGCAAGCTCCAAGGTGCTTAAACAGGGCAAAGACAATCTGACTTCATTACTACTTTTATTTGGCACAAAATCTCATCTCCTTGCTGCATGTCAACATCCAATCTCGCTCAGGGACAAACGAGAAGCTGCCCAGAAGGACAAGTCTAGCCCTTTTGTCTCTAAAGAAAGTTCGCTTTTAGCCATGTGACCTATAAAGAGCTTTTATCTCTTTAGTACTGCTACATGTGAAATGAGGAATGATGGAATTTGATCTGCTTCTCACTTCTGAGCAAGGTAAAACATTAATATGGGATCAACAGCCACACTGATTCCTGCCAACAGCTCTGCCTTCTTGTCTGTCTGATTAGACAGCTGGCTGCTGCAACATGAATTTGCAACTTCAGTGGGGACTGATGCTCTCCATAAATGTAAGCAGTTTTTCTGGTATCTGTATCAGATACAGAAATACAGAAGATACATTGCACAGAAGCAGCAATGTAATATCAGGGTTTAGTTGAGGCTACCTAACAGGCAGAAGAAATCTGTCACCCTTGTAAAATAAAAATAAATAAAATGCATGTAAGCCAGTCATCTATTCAAGGTGAAAGTCACAAGTAGCTGAGCCTGCAGGAGTGCTGCAGAGGTGAAATCAGCAATCTGACAAACAAAGCCGAAAAGTGAACAGCATCAGAGGTTGCTTTGAGCCAAGAGTCAGAAGAGTCAGAAGAGCCAAGAGCCAACCTGTACCAAACAGACTCTGTGGCCACCTGTGGTTGGAGCCAAAAGCAATGAGAAATATTTTTTGTTTGTGTGTTTTGTTGATATTTTTTTAAGTAAAAAGAAAAAAATGGGGAAAAATGTTCAATTTTAGTATCTTTTCATTTTTCCTCTCCTAGTTAGAGAAAATCATCAAGTTTAACTTTTCCATTAGATGTCACTGGCCAAGACATAAATATAAAGAACATTTAAGAAATAACAAATTTTATAGAGGTGTATGTGTCTCTGATGGAAGAGGTTGAAAATCTAGCCTAGTGAATTTATGGGAAATGTACATCCAAAGGAAAAAAAAAGGAAAATATCACAGTGTTTTGGCTGAGAAGTGCATTCCGTTACCCACGACTCACTGGAGAGATATATGGTGCTAGAGTCTGGCATTGGCTGAGAAGGATCTTTATTCCTGTGGTGTTTTTATTCCTTTCAAACTTTAAATTATCTTTATATGTACCTTTCACTCTCAAGAAAAGGCTCCTTCAATAGATTTACTTTTTTCTTCATAGTGAAGATTTATACTTTGGTGGTTTGAAGTTTATATCCTTTATATCGTTGGTCAATAATCTCAACATTACTTTAAATAGCAAGGGCTCAGAGAGTCCTGGGCTTTGGGATTATTTTTTCTTCAGTCTCTAAATGCTTTTTTACTGGATAGCACATTCCTAGATTACCTAATGCTCTCTTGGCTTGGGTACAATGGTATCTTTGGTGACTTGGGGCCAAGGAGTTTCAAACCCAGCTAGGCAGTCAGTTCACACTTCCATCAGTGTGAACATTTTAATTGCTGACTTTAGCAGAGAAACTGAGACTTCAAAAAACCCTGAGGATGCTAACTACTACCCTTTTTGCCCAGCAGCTCCATGGGATGATTCCTGGTGGATCCTCTTGATCTCAAGACTACAGTCAAAACACGTACGGACTGGGTCCCCTCACTAGACCTGCCCTCCTTACGTTTGGAATTGCTTTCAAACCATGAGAAAGAGAAGGATGCATTTTACTCACAGGCCACCAAGTCATGGATCGTCCAGCTAGGAAATAGCCTCCAACGGTCCCCCGGCTTGCTCGCATTGATGACTGGAAGCACAGGAAAAAGAAAAGTGTTTTCTTCCATTCACCCACCCTCAAGTCAGACTCAATGCCCATCCCAGTAGCCGTGAAACATCCCGTCATCAACGTCTCGCACCATCCTAGTCCTGCTCCCTTGGGTGTCACTGCAGCCAGCTGGCTTTATTGAGAGCCCTACTCAGAGCAGCACTGACAGGTAGCACGTGGCTTTGACACAGGATGAAGCAGGGCCTCTGCAAATGGCATCTAATGTTAAGGCATCTAGGGGTTTACCTGCTCTTGAAAGGCTGCTCGCCTGCTGCTGATGGTATGCATTAAGAGGAGACATTTCCCTCCTCACTCTCCAGCACCCCTAGCAAATGCCTTCAGAGCCAAATAAAGAAGAACATGACACAGTGGTGAGAATCCAAGGACAATCTTGTATCCCATGGGATGCCATCAAAGACTGCATTTGGGTATGACACGCAGGTGCACTCTAGGACGGCGAGCAATGCTCTGCTGCAGCTCCTGCTGCCTTGCTTCTTCCCATTGCTGTGGATTCAGGGTTTCCAGCAGCCCCACACGTGTATGGCCACATCACACAGCCCCATCTTGGAACTGCATGAGATGTACCAGGATTTCAACAGCAATAGGATGTCCCTAGGCCAGCAAGGCCCTCTGATGTGACTGAGGTTGACTGTGTTTGCTGTTTGCAGCAACCAGGAACTTGCAGGCCGGCACTATAATAAAATGGTTTTGCTGCAAAATGCCTGTGCACATGGCAGCACTCAGTGAGCAGCACTGCCACCAAGCCAGGAGAAGCCTGAATGTCTGGTCTCAGTGTCGGCTCCAAAGATTTGTGTGTGTATCTGTTAGGTATGCCAGGCCTCACCCATTGCTTTTGCCTCTCTGGTGCAGGTTTCTGATAGCCAGGCTTTGGAAAGAGGCTGCTTGCACCTATTTAATGACTTCTCCTTGAACGTACCAAGTGGGAGAGAAAAAACACTTCAGCTAACCAGAACCAGGTCTCTACAAAAGAGACCTTCACAAAGCAACATTAACAAATAATTAGTAACAATCTTTCCAAAGCTTTTTAAAGTTCCATTTCAGCTTTCTCCACACTAACCCTGGCTTTTCTTTCACTCTCTGCCTGCCCACACCCTGGTGTAGGACTGCTTTTCATCATCCCCAGAATAAGCTCAAGCGAATGACCCCTTGGTTGTCCCCATGTAGGGGTGAGTGTTCACAGGAAGATCGCTGTCACCCCCAGACTTGCTCAACAGGCCCTGGGATAACAATGTGCACAGAAGATACCCTTTGCATACAAACACCTTTGTACCCAGGAGGGGTTCTGGGAGGATCAAAGGCTCGCCACCTCAGGCAGGCTAAAACCCAGTCACCTCAGGGACTCACCCATATCCCGACAGTGAGGACAAAGGCGAAGTAAAAAACCACAACGATGATGTCTGCCACCCCAAAGGCCACTGTTGTGTCTCCCGGCAGCGCAGGCAGGTCCGTGGCGGCTGGGGTCACCAGGCTCATGGCTGCAAGTGAACTGCTGATTTTCTCTGTCACGCTGGACTTTGGTGCGCGCTGGCCTTCATCGCCTCCTTTGTAATAATTAACAGGGTGGAGAAGGTGTGAGTTGGGGACAGGAGCCAGGCAGGATTGTGGCTAATGCAGGAGCTCTGGCTCCATGGTTCATCAGCGAGGACCTTCCCATAGCTCTGTGGTGGAAGCATCCCTCCCAGATGTTCCTACATCTTTTTACCAGTTGTCCATTTACCCATAAGTGACAGCCAGTGTGATGACAAATGGACAAATGGATGAGTGTCACATACCTTGTCCCCCAGTCCTCTTTCACATCACTTTCTCTGCAATATGTGGTCCTGCTCTGGCAGGAGGGTTGGATTCAATGGTCTCCAGAGGTCCCTTCCAACCCCTAACATTCGGTGATTCTGTGATCCTAGACAGGAACATTCCTCCAAAGAGGAGCTACCATAGAGAGGAGTTGCTCTTTCTTCCTAGCGCAGGTCATTAAGGACGCTGGTCTGTGCAGGACGGGTGCAGCACCTGCACCCACCCCTCGGGCAGAACTGGCTGCAGGCAAGGGCACTGTTGCCCCTCTCCTCACTCCGTCCAGCCACCTGCTGCCTCCTTCCCCACCCTGTGCTGCAGCCCAGGGATACTCTGAGCTGCAGAGACCTACAGCCTGGGCGGCTGGTCGGCAGACAGGGAGCATGTGTTACGCTGCACATTGACTTTCCAGATCTTGAGAGGGGGAAGTGCAGGGAGGAGACAGCTGAGTTCTCTTGGCAGGCTCTCCTGTGCGCACAAGCAGAAAAGGAGTTAAGCTGCTTGCGTGACAAGCAGAGCCTAATGCCAGGTCACCTACATAAGTTAGGAAAGCTGCAGTGGCAGCAGCTGTCTTGGGGCATGAGCTGGTAGGTGGGGGCTATCCCCTATCACAGCAGCTAACTGCACACTGCAGACCCAAGGCAGTGTCAGTCCCTGCCTCACTTTCCCCACCCGCAGCAGCACCAGGGAAATCACAAGTATGCTAAAGATGTTTCCCGAGCACTCCTATGGAGGGGGTTCTGCTGTAGGAGAGGAGAGGGCAGTGAGCTGGGCTAGCAGGCAAAGGCTACAGCTAATGGCCTTGCCACCCTGGCAAGCTCAGGAGGGCTTACCCTGGGGCTTGTCAGAACAGAAATCATGAGAGGCTCTAGCTGGATGCTAAAAGAAAGAGGAGAACACTTGGGACACACATAAGGTGGTCCTGACTGTCTACCAGCCCCCAAGACTGCAGCTCCAGTATGGCTGCAAAGGTCCCTCCATTATCTCTGCCTGCAGCTATCTCATAGCTGGCAATGGGGTACAGGACATCCCAGCTGAGGGCACCAGCCTGGCCTGGAGACGAGGTGGGCACCCTCCAGCACCCGCCTAGCTCTCCTCGACACCATCAGCTCTCTAAATCAGGGCACAGGGTGTGGGTCATGCTGCCTCTGGGACAGCTTTGGGAGAGTTGCCCAAGGCTCTTACCACATTTGCAGGGCCATTACAGAGCTGGCTGTGGGGGACAAGCCTTCTCCAGGCAGTCTCCTGGTCCTCAAAGCTGAACCAGCTACTACCTCCCTCACTCTCGACCATCCATGGTCCCTCACCCCATGATCAGGCAGGACATTTTAAATGTAGGTGAGATTTGCTTGTTCTTGGTTTCAAAGAAGGCAACAAAACCTCCCTCTCATTTTGTTTCATTCGCCCTCTCTCAGCATTTTCTTGCAAATGCTGGCTACCTACTTGCTCATTAGTTGCACTGCTAAAGCAAGTCCCCCCTGTCCACCCTTGCTCCCCAGTCTGAGGCTCTCTGGAAGCAGCACCTCCCCATAGTCTCATTATCCACAAGAGGTTTTCAAGACTGAAATGTTTCAACAAGCTGAAATACAGTTCCCATAAATTAAATATCTGGAAGCCTAAACCCCCTGGTGTAAACAGGCAACTTTCTCTGCACTGAGCTGATTTACACTCACCCACACGCTCTTCACTCTTAACACCGCAGCACTCAAAAGCAAAAAGACAGTCACCAATCTTGAAATGCATCAAATTCCTCCCCAAGAAGCAAACAGAGCCAGTATCTCCGGTCTTTGCAAAGCAGGAATCCTGCTCCCCATGGGGAGCCCAACCCAAAGTATTTGCCCAACCCATCCCTTCAGCCCACCTTCCCAAGGTACTGCAGCAACAGCAATCAACACTTGCAAACACTTGAAAACTTGCACCCCTGAAAAGTAAATACACCTAATAAGCCATTCCTAGCAGCCATGAGCTATCACGAGTCCATTGGACCCACTAGAGTGACGTTGGCTTATAGTGGCAAGATGCTGTCAAGTGTTATTAGTGACCAACCTCATTGCTGGTGCCATTGGATAGGACTGAAGTGGCAGCACCTCGAACGTGGACAATACCTCGAGTGCATCTGCTACAGCTCCCTTCTTCACTGCTCGGTGGTCTCGTGGCCCTCCTGCCCTCAATCTTGTTTAGGCAGGAGTTGCTCCTCTCTCCACTTCTCGGGGCTGGCCACAGAGGTGTGCTCCTCTTGCGCTCCCCAGGGGATGTGGCCACTGTCCCTGCCCACAGCTGAGGGGATGAGGAATGCCAGTGTTGTGTGACGCTCACCCTGGCTCTGGACGAGGAGCCCCGTGTGAGAAGTGCGGTGCACGGCTCCAGTGGGCCCCAGCAGCAGGGCAGCGCTTCTCACCAGTTCCGCATGCTCTTAAGTCAACACCGGCAGCTATCCACCCCCAGGAGACGTGGCACTCCTTGCCCCGGGAACGGATGGGGGAATTCACGTGCCCTGGGAACAATAGAAATCCAGCACAGCTGACAAACAAAGAAG
This sequence comes from Apaloderma vittatum, assembly GCF_000703405.1. Classification (NCBI taxonomy): domain Eukaryota; kingdom Metazoa; phylum Chordata; class Aves; order Trogoniformes; family Trogonidae; genus Apaloderma; species Apaloderma vittatum. Next base: position 17,625 of record NW_009696693.1, read on the forward strand.
CCGCCAGTGGAGGGAAAGATATTACAACAGCCTAAGCTCAGCAGGTGCAGCTGGGCAGATCTGTATTGATTCTGGGGGAGGATCACTTGTTTGCTCCCGCTTATCTCCAGGGGACCTGGCGAGACACATCGGATGCTCTGGTTAACTGCTACGGCAAACACATCTTCCCCAGAAGGTAGACCACCTCAAAGCCTCTCAGTCACATGGGCAAAGCTGAATTTTGCTTCCCCAGAACTACAGGGCCAGTTGGCTTATGTTATCTGTGGAGGCGGTTGCAGGGGAAATGCTGGCCATGTTGGGGAGGGGTAATCCAGTGAGCACAGGGAACAAAACTGTTGTGGGGTGTCACCCATGGCATGAGGAGGCACTAGTGGAGGTGCTGTACTTATGGGGGTAATGGGCACAGAGAGCCGAGCTGAGGGAATACAGATCTCCATCCCCTCCCCATTCCCCTCCCGAGACATCGCTCCTCTACCTCCCACAAAAACCCTTCCTCGTCCCTCCAGGACTCACTCCCTGGTCCATGCCTGGCTTCATGCAGCCTTTCTTTTATCTTTGTGAGGGCTGAGAGGAGGGCTAGCAAATGAAGGGGGAGCAGAAGACAGCTTTTGGAGCTCAGACAGTGGGGCTGAGATGAGACACGAGTGTCTCATCTCCTTGGCCAGAGCTGGGCGCGTTGGCACTGAGCCCTGCAGACCGTCTCTCTGCGCACTGTCCCGATGCCCCGCAGAGGTGCGGGTCAGGCTGCAGAGGAGCAGCAGCCCTGTCAGACCACACAGTTTAAGCAGAATCTTGGAGCTGCAACCCACCTGCCAGAAGCTTCCTGCAGCACAGCTTATGCGCTCTCCTCTCCTTGCAGCAAAAGCAACAGGACTTTTAGTGTCCTCTTGTGGAGTGTGCTCCCTCACTCCTGTCACAGCAGCTGAGAATGAGCCCTTCAGGGACTGGAAATTATAAGTGGCATTTCAAAGTGTGCAGCTAGAAACAAACAAAAAAAAAATTGTGCAGAAGAGCAAGCGTTTCTGGGGCAAAGGATGTTTGGTTAAGTGACAGGCAATTATTTTCACAAATGTTAACGAATAAATGGACTTCCTCTTCATTACAAAGCTACTTCACAGTCGTCAGCAAATAGCTCCGGTGACAATTAGTGAATTTCTAAATGGATTGAGAAATTGGCTTGTATATGGATAACAATGCAACATGGCAAGGCGATAGCCAAGCCCCATACCTTACCTCCGGAGGGGGAATTTTTTTCTGCGTGCTGGATGGGCAAGGCATTCAGCTAACCATTATTTTCTTCTCAGCCCTTTCTCAGGGGAGGAATGACTCTTGAATGAAATCCAGCGGTCTAATTTTGGTTTGATATGAATGGGCTTTAAATGCATTTAATGTTTAAAGGCAAGCTGTTCAGCTCAGAGCCCGCTCCGGAGGAACAGCGCGGTGGGGAGCAGGCACAGGCAGCGGGAAGACGAGCAGACCCCCGGGAAGCTGCAGCAGTGTTACCACGGCTCTTTTCTTCCCTCTGCAGGCCACATGCCGACTTTCATTCCTAGGTTGTCCCATAAGCCTGGAGCAAGTCCATTCCTTCAGGTCTTCTTGCATTATTATTTTTCTGTTGTCTAACCCTGGGCTGAGTCAGGGATAGCTGAAGGCTGTGATATAAACACGGTGCAGAAGAGGTAGGGACGGTGCTTGTTTCGGGAACCCCGGTACCTCGGGAGGGTTCTTTGTGCACCCATCGCACCAGGGGGAAAGCTCGCAGCTTCGTGCAGTGGAGACTGCTCCTGTCTGCCCCCGGGGTCAGGGGAGAGAGCCCCGCAGATGATGCCTTCGCTCAGTTTCAGCCATGCAATGCTGGGGCAGAGGTAGGTGGACTCACATGGGACGCAATTTGTGTGGCCTCTCCCCTCAGCAGGGAGCTGTGAGCACATGGAGCTCTCCCAGCAAGCCATCACTTACCCCCTCCTCGCTCTGTCCCAAGGACCACCTGTAGCTCCTGCCTGAGCACTGTGGAACAACGACCCTGCCAACTGCGTGTAGGCTACAGATAGCTTTGACATAGAGAGCAGCTTCAAGTTCACATATAGTTTTTGCGGCATTTAATTAGGACATTAAGTGAATTAAGTGAGAGCAGATGCCTTGGGCTGCGCATGGCGTTACCCTGTCAGTCTAGGCTGAAGTGAATGTTACTAGGAGCAGAGTCTCATCCCATCTGCCTTTATCCAGACAACTCAGCTTCCACCCTGAACAAGGGTTTGCACCTCCCTGCTCAGCTGAGCTGCCACAGCTCCTCTGGTCATCCCTTCCATCCTCATGCACCCCACTGGGAAACTTCTGTGACTGCTCGGAAACCAAGTTAAGGAGCCACAGGAGGAGTTTCAAGTCACACTTCCAGCTGCGGCTGCCTAGAAAAGTCATTCTAGAACCAAGTATACTTAGCTGGATAAAATATGTCACATTTACTGAGTGACTTTTCTGACTAACAGCCAGACTTTGAAAGATATTAGCAAGGGTAAAACACTAAGTGACAGAACAAGGACAATTTAGATGAAGGATGTTGTTCTCCCTTTAATTTACTCCCCTGTACAGCCTTGCAAAGATCTCAGCAGAGTAAGTGTCCTTATTGATGGATACACTACCCTTGTTAAGATGGGACAATATACTTATTTACAGCTTTCATCACTGTCGCAAAGGCACAAAGCAAACAGATATAACTAATGAAGATTCAGCTATTACATAATGTCTTTGCCAACTCTGGGCAGAAGTCTGGCTGAAATCCCCCAGAATAAATCTTTTTATAAAAGCATTTTTAATGAATTTAAGACATGAAGAGATCTACTTGCAGTTTGTATTGGGACTCTGAGTATTGGTTTAATGGAAAGATGGCTCAGGTTTGGAGTACAAAGGGAATTATGGTCTGAGAAACACCAAGGAAGTGAAAGCCACAGAAGCCCTACGATCTGAGCTGTGAATTATTGCTTTCATGGTGATGCTCCACAATGAAGCTGTCGTGAGCTGTGACCATTAGCTACCACCAGCAAGATGAAGATTCAGTAACAATGAATCAACGAGAAAAAGAGACGAAGGAGTACCTCATGTCAGGGAAAAAGGGGCAAGGAAGAGTTAGATCCTTCATTTTAGAGTTGGGAAGCAGGATAAGGACATTCTCCCTTGTGAGAGATCAGTCAATGTTTGGGGGGTTGGCAGTTGTTCTCACCAGGAGGTAAAGTCTAGTACAAGCCTGCTAGTTTAGAAATAATGAAGTCCAACAGACGGAATCAAGGAAAGGTTTCTTGCCAGCTGTCACTTTGTCCCAGAGCTCTGCGGGGCTTTTATTAAAGTCTCAAGGTCTTCCACATGATCTTCTGTGCTCCTTCTTTCCCTCCCTCCCTCACTCAATGTCTGTTACCTGTGTCAAGGGAAAACGTCTCTGCCGGCATGATTTGGCTGCTGACCCTCCCTTGAATGCAGTCTTGAGAATCTGGGGCAGCAGCTCCTCTTGCTCCAGTGATAAGTCTATAAACATGCCTATTTTCTTTTCATGTCCAGGCTCAATGAAAGACAATTATATTTCATTGCCACTTCCCTGTATTCCCTGTGCTATGGACTCTCATGGAACTGGAAACAAAATCCATGTCTTTTGAGTCAAATCCTAAAGTTGCAAGGCCCTCTTTTTAGGCTCAGCAAGAGCTTTCTACAAAGCCTGTTGTTCTATTTCTAGTTGGAACATTTTTCAAAGCAAACTGGACAGATAAGATACAACTTTTTCTTCTTTTTTTTTTGGTAGAAAGGAGAATTTTGAAGGATGCTGCATTTTCTTTGACTAATTGATAAAATAGATGTCAAAAAGCTCTAAGCATGAAGGATATATATGAAGTGAGTAGTCTTTAGAGTTACTATTCTTAAGGCAAAGAACTAGAAAGGAAGGCTGAGTCAAAATGGTTGAAAGAACAAAAAGGGAGGGAAAAAAAAAAAACCAGAAAAATCAAACTTAATGGTTTGTTACAGTTTGTGGGGACTGAGGAAACAAAGTCTGGAACTGAAGGAGTTGTCAGGCAGTGAGCTAGGGTTACACTTCCTCCATACAGAGCCTGCAGTGTTGGCTTGATTAGGCGAAAGAACTTGGGATCACTACAGAGAGAGCCGCCTTGCTCCCTGTCAGCTTGCAAAAGCTAATCAGCACCCTAAAGTGACAGCTTCCTCTAAGGCTGAGATCTCTTAAAACAAAACTAAAATAAAAATAAGAAGTGTCTTTGGTCCAGTTTCAAATCTAGCTGCACTAGAGAAAAAAAAAAGAAAAAAAGAGATAGAAAGACTATGACATTTTCCAGCAACACCCTCAATGCTCATCTTCACCATGATAATAATAATAACACTTTATATGACTCCTGTACCTTAGTTGAGCAGCTTGTATCCCAAGGAATACATCAGACTTGATAAACTACTGCCATCAACTTGCACAGTGTGATGAGACTTATTGTGGGAGGATGCTGCTGTTCCGTGATGCCCTGGAGAAGCTGAGGACAAAACACAATAAAGAGCCCCGTGTGGAGCAGGATTTCAAGAGGAGGATTTTCAGTACATGAAAAGGGAATCATCTGGTTTGGGACATCAGCCAGCACACAAAAAATAATGCCCTTATTCTTGGACAAAGCATCAGCGGAATTTTATTACTGCCAACTCCAAGTCTTAAAAATTCTTGCGTTGAGGGCCAAAAATATATGATATTGGCTTAGATATCATGAGGATTTTTTTTTCTTTTTCAGCAGTGAAGTTTTTCTGTTCATTCTTTTTTCTGTCCCAGAGGATTAATTTTTATACTTTTCTCCACCACAACGAGTTCTAGCAGCAAGTCTCATATTTGTATGAGATTGGGATGCTTACTGCAGTCCCATGACTCCAGAAACTGGGACTTTAGGGACAACAATAAACCCTCCCGGTACCACAGGGGAATTGCCACTGCTGGTGCTCAGCTGAGGCATGCTTTTACACTCTCCTGCTCTCCTAGCAAAGTGTCTGCTCTTCAATGTGCAGCTTTCCAAGCTGTAGCTCCAAGGACAGATCTCCAAGAGGATCCCAAGAAATGAGCTTTTCTGTGAACAATAAAACAGATTAAACCCATTTTTCTTTGCATGTGCGCCCCAGGATAAGAGGCTCTGGTGCGAGAGTAAGGTGCGAGATCTCACACAGCCATCCTGGAGGTCAGAGTACACTGCTGCTGTGGATTCTTTCCTGGCTAATGAGGTTTAAAGCTCACACTTTAATTTTTACTTTGCTGGTAAGACTGATGGAATTTGCTGCTCCATCACTTATTTTCATGAACCTCCTAAGGATTTCATATATTCAAAACTATTAGTTCTCCACCACGTTTAGTTGGTGTTAACCAATGCATCCACCATATGATGCTCACAAGGACCAATGGACTCTTGCCATCTCCTCCTTGTGATCACTCCAAGAAATCGCCTTCCAAATCCAGGGAAATAAATTCCTCAGCTCACTTCTGGCAGTATCTGTGGCTTTTCGCCTCCCACCTACAAGTGTCCTGCATGCAGAAAAGGCAGGAATGGCGTCACAGGGCCTGGCCCTGTCTGGGACATTTGCACACCTATTAGGTTTATGCTATAACCCAAAGCAGAAGGAGAGATGTGTCGGGCTGTACGCAGAGGGGACAGATGCCTGCTGGCAGGTCACAAAACAGGCCATGCCTGGCTACCGCGTTACGTGACGTACCTGACAAGGTCTGAGATACGGGGCAGCTGCAGTGCAGGGCTGTGGGCAGCGAGTGTTTCCAGCCCAGCCAGAGGTCCAAACAGCAGCACAAACACACTCTTCACACTGCAAGGGACAGTCAGTATTCATGCAACAGACCTGGGACCCGTCTGATTTGTATCTTCTTTGGCAAATGTACAGCAGAACAGCTCTGAGGTTGCACAATTCAATTAAAAACAAAACAAAACCCTCAAACCCCCACTAATCAAAGGACCAAGCTCTCAATAACTACTTCACTTTTTGCTAACTTGCTTTTCTGTGCCTAAGAAACCAGAAAACAGGAGAAACATATTTTAACAGATTGTTTCCCACCTCTTCCCTGCCTCCCCAAGGCAGGTTTAATAGCTCTCCAGAAAAAAAAATTAGCCTTCAATAAATCATCAAGCTTACCACAGTGCTTAAACCCTGCTTATCCTTCAGTGCTCCATTATAACAGGATTGATTCACCCACACACACCTTGACACAAGGTCCTTTTAGCTCAGAGAGCTCTTTGCCACCTCTTGCACACTGATTTGGCCTGGCTGGCGTGGCAAGGCAGCAGCTCTCCCTGGTGCCCCAGGGATGCCCTGGCCTTTGCACTGGCCAGGGAAAGGTCCAGCAGCAAAACCTTGGCCAGCCGGCTCCGGCACGGCACGGTTACCAGCAGATGGCAGCTGGAGATCGCTGAGGTGCTGCTCCACGGCAGCGTGGAGGGAAATTTGGGGGTTCTCCGGCCTTACCAGCGCAGCTTGCAAATACTGGGTGACCTTGGTACAGGCATGGCCTCACCACCGAGCAGGGATGTGACCTTCCTGCTTTTCACCCTGAGTAGGGGGTGACTGCACTAGGAGCCCCAGCAAGGGCAGAGAGAAGTGGCTGGGAAGGACACGGTGCTCCACACACGGGGAAAAAAAAAAAAAAGAGAAAAAAAAGAAGAAAACAACCAATTCACAGAGCACATCTCCCTCCACCCCAGGCTTGATCTCTCAGACCACAGAGTCACTTAGATCTCATTTTCCAAGATCTAAACCTGGTCCCACCTCAGACTTTCTCACACAGATCCCAGCCAGCCCCTAAATGCATTTTGGGCAGGGTAACTACAGGAGCAACCCCTGCTCCCCCTCCACATGAAAGCTTCACCCATAGCACATCACGCTGCTCTGCTGCAGCAGCTCCTCACAGCACCAGGCCCAGAAGGGAGCATTAACCTGTCACTACCACTTGCTTCTTCTGTTTTCAGGCCCCACTGCTCAAAAAGGTCTTTCCCTTCATTCCAATCAGTCCGGCAGTAGAAGCACCTCACTTTACCATGCCACAACTCCTACTTCAGCTCCACATGCTCCTCTAGGATATCCTTGGTTTTGTCCTTACCCCTCTTCACCTTCATCTTCCTGCTTGCAGCTGGCCCAGGTGGTCTGTCTCAGGAAAGGGAGAGGTGCCAATCACAGCTCCCAGAGGCAGCTGTGGGAAGTGATCAGCCCCACCTGCTCACTCAGAGGAGCTTCCTTTGGTGAGCTGCAGAAGTGAGAGGATCCACCCATTCCCGAATGTATTGATTGAATAATTGATTCTCTGTCAAGAGGCCATGATGGGCTCTGCTAATTCAGCTGCTTGGGTTATCCTCTTGGGCTAGGCAAAACGAATGCTTTGCATTAAAATATGTAAGATTCCCAGAGATGCCCCCATCAGCTTTAAAAAGTCCCCTGTTGCCCAAGAGCCTCATCCACACCCAGTCCCAGGGTGTAAGGAAGCACAATGCATCAGCTGGGCCCCCACACAAACATGTAAGACAAAGCATAGGAGCTACGTCCCACCCAGGTGGCTCCTGGGGAGTCTGCAGAACAGCTGAATCTGGGTTCACTGTCCCCATGAGAAGTGTTTTACCTCCAGGAGGTTACTTTCTGTCCCAGCTCCTTGCAGCCTTTGATAAGCTGCACAGAGATGAATCACACACAGAGGCTTTTCTCGGCAAGGGTAAAAAATGGAAGTACTGCTTCCTTCCTCCCTCCCTCCCTCCAACTCCTAAAGCTTCAGTCCTACAGAAACCAATGGAGCCAAAAATGGGACTGGACAACACATCAAGCACTACCAGTTCAATCCAAACCCAGTTCTTCATTCACCGGTGTAAGCCTCCTGTCCAAGCTTTCTTTGGCTTTCATCTCTTTTATCTCTGTGCTGTCTCTGGTTTGCCCCTTCTGGTTGCTACTGCTTTGATCTCTTCAGACTCTGTAATCCAGAGATGAATCCACGATGGCTTATGTTGAAGAATTCTCATGTTTTTCCTGTTGTTACACTCTTTAAATCCTTTTTTTTTTCCTCCCCGAAACTTCAGGCAGATTCCTTCTGTGCAGCGTTTGGGCATTTTTGATGTCCAGCCTGGGCAAGTGACCCTTTTACAGTTCCCCAGACCCTTGGACCTTTGCATCCCTATGCTGCTGGTTTTTGGTTTCTTCCATCACAACACAGTAGCAGTTCCCACTGGCAGGCTAAAGGCTGAACCTGGCTTTTGGAGGTCTGCAGAAGCCCCAGGATTTATCACAGAAGTTTGCCTACGCCATGTTACCTGGTCACTAAGTGGCTCAGATTTTCATTGGACAAGCATGGAAGACACAGTGGGAAATCAGTCTGTGAGCTAAGTCATTTCATTTCAGTTATTTTCTTATCCAGAGGTGGATGGTGATTCTTTATTTCACCGTGAGTAAAGTGAGAAGTGAGAAAAAGACAACAGCAGAAGGATGAACAGGGGCTTTTAAGAGAGTCCTGCTATTTCCATGTAGGGATGCAGCCATCAAGCAGCTCTGGGAACCCTCATCTTTCCCATCCTGGAGAGTGCAGGAGCACTACAGCAGAGCCAGAGCACTGCAGTAACCACATGGATTCCATGTAAACGGCGCTCTCGGCTTGCTGGCTCAAACAGCAGCCCCTCATGTTGCTCACCAACAGTTTTAGAAGAGCTATGTGCAAAGAAAGTGGTCTCACTTTTCATTAAAAATGTGGGAGAAGGAAAATGTGAGAGAACATAGTTGCCAGGGCAGAGACTGTCCAAGCTTTCCCTCTAGATGATACAAACTCGGTCAAAAAGGAGCCTTGAGTCACCGCACTGAACCTTCTGCCCTGGTTTTCAGTGGTACAGACCTACCAGAGACCAGCCACTTCCCCTCAGCCCCAGAGCCACCTCAGGGTGGGGGCTCTTCTGCCCCAGGCCCGGCTGCTGCAGGGGAGCAACTGCTGGGGCTGCTCGGCTTCACCCCGCATCAAGGGCGGCAGCTGATCGGGAAGATATGCCCCTCCCTCAGAACCGGCCGTCCCAGCTAAGGGCCCTGCTGCCTCTCCTCAGGCTGATTCCTTTTGAAAGCAAAGCGCATAACATCAGGCCTGTGTTTATTTTCCCCTTAAATTAGTGTGGCTTGATTTTAATTGAGAGATCTGCCAGAATAAGGCACGTTTGTGCAGCTGTCATCAGAAATCCTTACTTAGTTTTTTTTCCTTTTTTATTTTCTCCTTATTTTTCTTTTTTCTTTCTCCTATTCTTTTTTCTCTTTCTTTCCTTTCTTTCTTTCATTCCTTTCTTCCTTTTTTCTTCCTTTCTTCCTTTTTTCTCTTTCTTTCCTCCTTTCTTTTTCATTTTCTTTCTTTCCTTTCTTTCTTTCACCTTCATCCCTTCCTTTATCACTTCCTTTCCTCCCTTCTTTCCTTCTTTTATCACTTCATTTCCTCCCCTCTTTCCTTCATATATCAACTTGCTTGATGCAACCCCTTCCAGGCTAAGCTGCCCCACTTACAGACAAGAAACAGGATAAAATGGGAATAATTCGCATGGGAGAGAACCAGCTGAAGTGGAGGTGTCACCTTCCTCTGAGGCTAACCCTGAACCCCGTATCTGATGTGGGAAAAGGACACCGTCCTTCACCTTCCCCTGTCCATGGTCATCTGGCGCATTTGTGCCCATATACTGGGTTGCACACTGGTGGGACTGAGCAACCTGTGCATGGTACCCTCCAGAGAGAGGGCTGCAGGGGACAGGCTGATACCACTCGTGACTCACAAGGAGTTTTCCAATGCTGTGGCTCAGACTTCTCTAGATTATGTGGAGTTTGGGAAACCAGATGCTGAAGGAAGGCTCCAGGTGCCCAAGATTCCCAGACCTGAACAGTGCAGCTCTGTTTCACAGCTCTGATGGACAGTGCTCCTGGGTATACGACACTGGGAATTGCTCTGAAAAGAACAGTTGCTCTAAAGGAGAGGGGTCTTTTTGGTGTCCTATACGGCATCGCTACCCCAACATCCTCTGACCTCTCTAACCCCTTGCTTTATACCAAAGAAGTCTACTTTACATTATGGAAAGCAGCCACGGAGATACAGCCCCGCCTGGTCCTTTTCTCATCTGGAACAGCTGGAAAAAGACAGTAGCCTGAGAAATTGGCTGACTTTCTTGATGTATTCAGCTGTCTAGCCTTATATTTGTTCCTTAAAAATCTTGCCAAAACACAAACAAGCCCAAAACAACCAATCAGTAGGAAAAAAAAAAAAGAGCCCAAATAAAACAAGAGAGCCTTCCTTTTCCAGCCTTGCCATTCTGCAGTGGCTGGTCCAAAGTAGTTTAATCTAAACCAGGTTTCCACAATTGCTGGAGAAAGCAATGTCCGTGGTGGGTATTTAGAGACTGGAGCTTGCCTGCCATACACTATCCAGGGGTTTATTACCTGCTGAAAAAGCTTAATGTGCTTCAGGTGCTACATGATGTCCAGATGTCGTGGCAGAAGCAGCTTGGAGAGTGCTGGTGATAGAAATGCTGCCGGGTGAATGCGGAGACATTAGTGCCGAACATGATATTCAGCCCTAGCTCATCTATTAATACAAAAACACAGAAATGGCCAAACTGGTTATGACCAAAGGTCCATCCAGTCCAATACTCTGTCTGTGGCAGCCAGTCATAGTAGGTACTAAAGGAAGGACATCAGAACAGAGCATGCAGATCGTGGCTCAGGGCCTGTGATTTGTGGTCCTGGGATTTCCGGAGCCAGACATAATGTCTTTGTATTTAATAGCCCCTGGTGAATTTTGCTTCCAGGAATTTATGCAACTAATTCTAAATCTCTTTGTATCCGCAGTTTCCTGTGGCAAGCAGTTTCACAGCTTAACAACACATATTGTTTAGTGTTGCCCATTTTTTCATACCCCGAAGCTGGGTGAGTTTTCTCTGTTGAATGTTACTCAAGATCAGTGCAGGATCCAAGGCTGGAAACGGACTGGATGGATGGATTTATGGATGGATGGATGGATGGAGTCTGAAATGATGTGGCTGTTGGGATGAGATGTGCAATTATCAGCAGGCCACAAGCTGGAGTGTTTCAGGAGCCAAGACACAGCTTTTCACCTGCCTGGTTGTTAACACGTCACACGTTGCTGGCTGAATTATGGAAAAAGCGAGTTTTTGAGAGCAAATAGGAAGAGCAGAAGATGGGCACAATCTGGGTAGTGATTGAGGGACAGCATGGAACAAAATGTGTTTGTCAGATTGTAGAGAATGGTGTGACTAAAGGTAGCATCCCTCATCAGGAAGGTTGAAATAGTGTTTGAACAGCTTTATGCCTAGTTCAGGTAAGTAAGAGAGTTGCAGGCAGTAATTTGTATGCGAAGACTTGGAAGTAAGACCTTGAAATGGGAAATCTGTCAGGCAGAAAGGATAAGAACGCACTGTCACAGCATGTGAGAGGGCTGATTTTTCTGGAGTGGTCAGCGAGACTGACCTGGCAGATCCTTCTTCCCTTTCATTTGAGAACTGATAGCTTTTCAGCTAAAGCCCACGAAGTGACTAGGCATGTGCAAGGTAGAATAACTGTGTTTAAAATAGATCACCCAAGAAGTTCATCTTATCAAAGTCACCTGCATCATTTCCACCTCAATCAGGAACAGTAGTTGATGGGAATTGTTCGGCAAGCTATGGCTCAGGCATGGAGGATTCTGAAATCCACATATGGTAAAAGCATCACAGTGCTCTATTTCCCCACCAACACGAGGGATGGAGCAGAAGTGGGAATATTTTCTACTCAGAGTCCAGTTTCCAGAATTGCTCAGCTCCCATTTAGGCAACAGAGTCATTGGACAGATGTGGGAAAGAGCCAGTCAAAGGGGTGGTGCTCAAATCTATGTCACCCCTTTCTTGAATGAGAAATTCAAAGCCTTCCCAGCTGACTGGCAGCCTCCTCCAAGGGCTATTTACAGATCCAGAGCCAGTTTAAAAGCTGCACGATTGACCTCAGGCACACGATGGACAATCAGCACATTTTTGTGGAGAAGTGAAGTGCAAGTCAAGATTTCTTGCAACTTTTTTTGTTCACCTGACACGCATGCTCTAAAGACAGTGAAAGATGAGAAAATAATATGGGCTTGATGAATGACCAAAAGAAAGTTTCCGATCTGTAGTCGTTCCCATTATTCTTCTCATTCTTGGCATCAGCAGAGTTACAGCAATCTCCCCTCCCTGCTCCCCCACCCCTTCCCCCAAGCTCTATCCTCCCGTAACAACTTTTTTTTTCCCCTGTCAAATTCACAAGAGTGGCACCTGGGAGCATTTTGACCAAAGGGAAATTGACTGAATAAAGTTGCCTCTTTTCAAATACATTTTCTTAAGGGACTGGAATGAATGAGAATCATAGTCATAACATGGCTAAACAGTCTTTGTTTAACTTAATGCAATATAATAACCTAAGTGTTGCAACACAGCTCCTTGCTGTGACATCCTTTTTCCATTTGCTTAATTTTCACCCCAAACACACGCTGTTAATAAGCTGCTGAGAAAATACAGCTCTTGTGACAAAATCCAGAAACTGAGACCCTGTATGGTGTGTTAGATACACAACTCTTATTTGGACTGGCAAGTGGCACTGAAAATGGTATTGCAAAATGGATCCATTTTTCTTGCTGCCAAATGTGATGGACAGATGAAAAGGGAGGGTTGGAGAAGTGGATGGCAGTAAGCAAAGAACAAATAAAATAAAATCCCTGACAGAAAGTAACATGTGAGTTAGAATAGACATGTGATTGCCAGCAGGGAAATGCAGGATGCGGGGTGCTTTGTCAACAGCCAAAGTTAAAATAAATGTCACACTGGCACTGAAAACTGCAAGATTAAACTCCTCCTGGTGATTTATAATTTAAGAGAGAAAAAGGCAGACTGACACCCAGTGACTGACTCAAAAGAAAAACTCCTATTGACTTCAGTGGGTTTTGGAGCAGGTCCAGTGCAGTAAAGGTTCAAATCTGATCTCTGGAGTCAGTGATTGATTTTAATCAGCAGAATCAGGCTCTTAATCAAAGTTTGTTTAACATTTCCTGCTTTTTTACTCTCTTTATAGCAAATCTGGAAGTCATACTTGTTTTGGGGGGTTAAGTGAAAGTAAATAAAGACTGCCATAATATGCATTACATCTTTAAATTAAAACACAGTTTCATTAAGGAATATGACTAAACCTTTCCCTTTCATTTTCTCAAACTAGCCCAATGCTTTAGGAAAGCCTGAAATAATCTCTGGTTTTGTCCAAACAACAATATTTTGAAAGTTTCACATATTGTCCTGCAGATTGTTGGGGAAGGAGGTTTTCCCTAAAAAAAAATACATAGAATAAACTGTCTTGCTAAGTGAAAACTGCAAAATGCTGTATTTTATGTAACTTATATAAACCATGTTATACAAAAAAAAAAGACATGGGACCATATGGAAAATAGTAAATATGATGCAAAGACATTGGTTCTCAGGTCTTTACCCTTCCAACACCTACTACATTCTATGACTCTTTCACCTGGGATTTCCAAATGGCAGTTGTATTTGATTTGATTACTGAGGTCCAACCTGCAAAAGCAAGGGAAGAATAAAAATCAATGAAAAATTTCAACTTTGGCCACTCAAACTCTCTCTAAGAGTCTCAAGCATGTCTTAAACAAGATCGGTGTCTGTGGAAGAATTGTTCAATATGTTATTTCCTTTGTAGAAAAGGAAATGTTCAGCTCCTTAAGAGTGGATGGTTCGTAAGGATGTAGAAAACAGACCAATAGTGCTGAGGCTTTCCACATTCTGTTTAGAGGCTCTGATGCTCCCCAGGTTGCTTTATGAGCCCTTGACAGTTTGACATTGGCATTCAATTGCTTTTTTGACATGCTTCCTTCAGGAATACTTAGCTAGTAAGAAGATGGGAGGTAGCCAAAGGTAGACTGCAGCCTTACCCAAGTGATCTACCAGAGATAGTGAATGCAAACATATTTTATTTGGTTATTGATGGGTTTACTCATTTACTTATTGGATGAGTAAGTTTTCCTTTCAGGTAGACACTCTGAAAACTGGAGCTTCAGCAGGTGATATCCAAGCTATTTTATAAAACATACACTGGGCACTTTGCTGACCGAGTCATGGCACTACCACACATTGATGGGATCTTCCTTTCTTATCCTCAAACCTCTGCTAGCTAGCTATGCACAAGAATAAGTTTGTCATGTCTATGAATAGTACAAGCTCAGCAGAAGGGGAAGTAGAACTGCTTCCACACTATAAATTTATTTTAAGTCCAATCAACAAATTCACATTGTAGTGCTAAGGAGAAACTGCAATCCACAGAGATAAATGGACTTTACTGGGTTTCTTTTAAAAATCTTTAAAACCAGGCAGATTTCAAATGTCAAAAGCCTATGACTTATCAAAAGAAGAAACACACAGATATTCCTTTCATATGATAACTTACAAAATCACTTGGTTTGTGCTTAGTTTTCTGTAGCATGGCTGTAGATTTCTGCAGAATCTCTTATTTCTATCTGCTAAAACCAAACAAAATAGTTATATCAATCTTTGTCAAATAGCTCCTGGGCAGTTCAAAAAGCTGTCTGAAGGGATTACGGCTCTCTCTTTTTAAGTGGGATCCTCTGAACAAATACCTAGCTCAAAAAAGCTGAGTCAGAGTCATAGTTTCGTGATCAGAGTCCTTTCTAAGAACTATAGAAAATTCTGGAACAGAAATTTCTGGTGGACAAGAGTCAATGCACAGCACAGATATTGCTCTTACTCAAGAGATCATCCAGGAGCAGAATGACTAGCTCAGTGGGATAGACAGAAAACACATAGCTGAGACAAAGACATCTTAACACTAACCGTAGGAAAAGAAAGACAAGCTAAAGACATAAAAGAAGGTAAAATATTTTCTTTGCAGTTTAAAAAAAAAATTAAATTCTTGTAGCAGTTGCTCTAATGCCTAAACGTTAGCGAAAACCTCTAGGAAACATCTGTACTTTAAAGAAGAGAGACATCTTCATTGTTTGAAGGAGTTCCTTGCTGCTGGAGATGAGAAGTCAGCACAGCTGCAATGTCTTACAGGCCTTTGGTTCGAAGGACAAAATTACTCAGGAGCATATGGGCAAGATGGCCCACATAAGCTACAAGTGGAGGCCAACATGAATCACATGAACAAATAAAAACTCCAAGAAGCGACATCCAGAAATGTGGCCATGTCTGTCTCTGTGAGACTGAGATTAGATCACATATTAATTATGATTTTTGTTTGACATAAAAAAATACCTCTGGAGCAGACTTTGTGTAATAGCAGCACTGCTGGAAAGAAAAGGTCCTGAAAAATGTCTTCATACTTTTCCATGTATTTGTATAAATATTAAACTGCTTTCCTTTCAGACACGCCACTGAACTCTGCGTTTGTTTGGATGTTGAACCTGGAAACTTCTCAAAAGTTTTGCGTAGGGATAATTCATGAGTTAAAGCCCAAATTGAAATGCCATGTTACAACTTGTAGAAATGTTAGACAAATATAATGACCATATTTTCCAGTTACCTAATACCCACTCAAAATATAAAACCCAAAAGAACAGAATTGTTTTCATTGCTGTTAACCAGACAATATCACTCCAACTAAATATAGTATGTGATGAAACCAATTTAAATATTGTCCAAGTATTTAACACTGTAAATATTAGACTTAACACTCCATAAAAACAGGCTTTGATGATGCAGGCTGACAAAAGGGGACTAGTTAATTGCAGATTACATCATGGCTAGGACAGCATCGCTGCTAGGACAGCCATGATAAATGTGAGGTGCAAAGTAAATCTAATAAAACAAAAAAACTCTCTGTTCAGTGTTCACCTTTATCAGTTTTGCTAACCTTTCCTAGCAAAGATGGGGGAAAAATGTAGTCCTAGGTAAAGGAGTATCCAGAGCTCTATATATTCACGAAGCTTGCATTTAGGACCTTATTCAGTAAAACATCCAAACCTGTGTTTGACTT
Organism: Apaloderma vittatum; assembly: GCF_000703405.1. Taxonomy (NCBI): domain Eukaryota; kingdom Metazoa; phylum Chordata; class Aves; order Trogoniformes; family Trogonidae; genus Apaloderma; species Apaloderma vittatum. Next base: position 33,657 of record NW_009696693.1, read on the forward strand.
CTAGGATGCATTTATGTCCCTCTCACTGAAATGGGTCACATATCTACCTCTGACATTTTCCTATGACTGGAAGCTTTCCTGAGTTCGGGTCTGAAGTCTGTTAAATCTACTGTAGGTTTCACAAGCGATAACCATGTTATTGTAAAGCATGGTACAGCTCCACTGGAGTCGAGGAAACAAAAGTTTAAAGCTTTTGGTTATTGGTAACTTATATGTATTTCTTAAACTTCTGAGCTCAGATAACTATGTTAAAAATTGAGACAATTTCCTAGAATTATAGGCCTAATTTTCTTCTCACAGTAATTCTGCACCCTTGTGTGTCTATCAGCTTGAGTTAACCTGTCCAGACATTAATGTCAAGATGGATTCTGCTCTGTGTTTTAAGAAGGCAGGTTCTAGGGTACCAGAACACCCCCAAAGCCTGGAGGTGGGACAATTCTACACGGGATTATCTTCAGGTCCCTATTAACAGGAGATACAGCTTCCAGGTGAAGCCTGGCTCCTCACTCGCACTCCTGAATGATCTAGAGGCACCCACTTGATCACCCTTTCCCCTCCACTGAGGGCTCCCAAATGTGTCACATGGAGGCCTGCATTGCCCAAGACCACAGAAGTGCAGTCTAACGGACTACAAAAAACGTGTTGATTTCCCTGAAAGGGTAGTGAGTAACTCCTTGTAACATCACAGCTGCTGTGGTGGTGAGCTGACAAGGTCATGAGTCATTTATTGTTGAAATCACTGAAGGTGCTTCTGGTGGCTGATACTAACAACCAGCAGTTGCCACCACATTTTGGACATAAAGCTCATGTAGTTCCCAGAGTGCCGTTCCCCTCCTTCATTTCATGGATCTTTTTTTTCTCTCCTTCTGCTCCATATAAGCACTTTCTACAACATCCATCAGTGCCTAGAAAAACAAGTAGAAATGCTGAGGCTGGAAAGAGCCTCATGCTAACAAAAGGTCTGGTCCCAAAGTGACTTGTGAGCCCTGTTAACATGTCAGAATCATATCAAAATAATGATATTATATAGAATAAGTGAGTCCAGCTGTTGATGTTGACACCCTTGAGTCATGAAAGGAGAAAAGTGATATAACTGTGGTTTGTGCAAGCCAGCTTAACTATCTGAGTTTGTATGTGCATGCACACGGGGGTGGTTACTGGCAGACATGCAGTGGTTTGGGAAAGTTCATCGTGAGCTGGTGGCCAGCATGACTTTGGCAGCAAAGCTAGTGATTGAAGTCTGCACCCGAGATGAAAACTGTCTTCTGTGCGTGTATGTCTTTGCTTCTCCATTACCTTCCTCTGTCTTGAGGGACACAGGATAACCCACAGCCATGGTCCACTTCAGTTACTGTTACTGAAGGAGGATATTTCGCAGAGTGCAGCAAAATAGCACTTCTTCCACAGCCAAGAGCACACTGGTCATGAGTGCGGGCAGGAATGGGATGTGGGCACCCCTCCAGCTTCCCTCGTTTCCACTGTATTTGTCTTTCTTAATTAACCCTGCACCATGTTACTGACCCAAAAACATGGCAACAGCGCTGTCGAGAACTGCAGCGATTAAGACATTTGTGTTATAATGCCTCAGCCATGAGATCATAAATGCCCTTATCCTCTATTTTGTTATGCTGGGTTGATAATGGAGGCTGATAAAACTCCCACTTTCTCTCTATATTCAAGTGAGCTAATGTGTCTGGGCTCGTGAGATCCTGGCAGGCGGAGAAAGCAATAGCACAAAGTCCCCAACCTCGGATGTAATCAAATAATGGGGCTGTTTGAGGACATTAGTTGTTAACATATTAGCAGGTACCAGGGGTAAGTGAGTGTTTATTTAGTCCTGGTGTAAAAGCATGTCTAAAATGATTTATGCCGGAAGCCGTTTCACAGCAAACAGGCTGCTTTCATGAAAGCGGGTCAATCACCATCTCCCATCTGCCCTCATAAATCACGTTCAGGTGCTAATGTAGCCAAAAGGTTTATATAATCTGCACAATCAGTGTGGGGGTCTGGGTGGATACAGTAATAGCCTGCCTGCATAAATGCCTGCTGCGTCTAAAGGCCGATATTTGGGGGGACTCAAATGATTGATTTTAAAAAAGAAAGAAAAGAAAGAAACTGCCATGTCAAGTATCAATGTATGTGCAGTTTTCCAGCCACATTTCACATACACAGGAATAACTTGCCACTGTCCAGATCTGCTGCTGGGACGGCTTTTGCATCAAGATAGCCTCCATACATATGCAGTAACAGAAAGTAGACCACGATTTTAATGTAAAAATGACAGGTACCAGAATCACAGCACCATAAACAGAGATTGGCTTTCTATGTTCCCCAGATTTCTCTAGTTAAAGGTCAGTGTCACATTATCAACCTTTTCCTCATGCTAGTGGAGTACTCCTTCGAGAGACAACGTAGGTCTGGAAGGACCTCCTGGACCTCCCTCCAAAACACCATTTCATCAACTTGCATCTTGAACCTCACCACAGATTTATTTAAATTTTTTAATAGAAGAGAATATTTTAGTTAGAAGGGCCCTAAAACGATCTAGTTCAAGTGCCTGACCACTTCAGGGCCGATTAAAAATTAAAGTATGTTATTAAGGACATTGTCAAAATGCCTCTTAAATACTGACTGGCTTGGGACATAGACTACCTGTCTCAGAAATACTTCCAATGTCCAGTTTAAATATCTTCTGGTGCAGCTTTGAACCCTTCCCACACATTCTGTCACTGGATACCCAGGAGAAGAGATCTGATATTTGCTTATTTGTTTTCCCTCTTGTTGTAGAGTATTACAGGTCTGCACTTCCCTTCTTCCCACTTTTCAGCCTGAACTTATTCATGGCCAGTTTATATCTACAGCTAGACTTTATCCTATTCTTCATGTCCTCTTTCCTATGCCATCATTGTCCTTTGGTTTAAGTAGCTTTTCTCTCCCACATGTATTTACCACGGGATATGTTTCTAGCTTGCGTCTTCATGAAGTCTTAGTACACAGAGTACATAACCCCCATAACACAGCACGATCCAGAACTTGAATAATTTGTGTTCTACTTTCTACAGAAAAACGTGTTACTGTTCTGGTTTATATCAGTCAGTAGTATCTTCTCTCAACCTTCACAGTGGTTCATACCAAACAAGGAAACCATTTGTCACAGAATCACAGAATGTTAGGGGTTGGAAGGGACCTCAAAATATCATGTAAAACAATCATACATATCCTGAAGTAGCATCACTAGCACGTATCTACTGATAAAGCTGCAGCTATCTCCTTTGCTAACATTAATCAGCCAGCAAATTCACTAGCACGAACAATGCTGCAATGAAAGCTCCAAAATATTGTAGAAAAATATTTTGATTTGAGGACAGTATTTTGTGAATTCAAGTGGCAAATGTATTTATAAGTGACATCACTTTTGTTAGCTGAAAGTGCCTGGAGACTTACTGATGGACCAGGAAGCTCAGACTGTAGGTAATGACTGGGACTTCAACAGTTAAATACTCTTCACTATTTGCTTCCTGTGAGTCATATGTCATTATGAAGTCAGAAAGCATTAGGAATTGAGTAAGAAAGCAGAAGGGGGTACCGTGCAACATAAATAACCAGACATGCAAAGATCAGTGAATAGCCATTATGATCAGATAGAAAGCAAAAAATTGTTAAAAACTAGTACCTGTTGACTAGATGCAAGAAATGAATTTGTGGGAGTATTCAATAACAAGTACGTATTTCTGTGAGTGGCAAAGCTAACAAAGATTCATTCTACTATGAAAATTTTTTTCACAGAAACAGTTGTCAGACATTGGCACAGGCTGCCCAGGGAGGTGGTTGAGTCACCATCCCTGTAGGTGTTAAAAGGTTTAGATGTGGTGTTGGGGGATATGGTTTAGGGGTGAGCTTTGAAGAGCAGGGCTAATGGTTGGACTCTATGATCCCAAGGGTGTTTTCCAACAAATTTGTATCTTTTTTTTTTTTCCAATGAATTTGTATCTTTTTAAATTCTCTCTGCATCACAATAACCCACTTTTTGCTCCTGGTAACAACCTGCTACTAGGCTATGGATAGCTGAACTTTTTATATATGCTGAACTTCCTACAAAATCTAACTATAAAGGATTAAGTAATCCAGACTGTAAAACAGCTCACTGAGACTTAAGAAGGTTGAGCTGTTTGATGTGCATCATAGATAAACAAATGCTGCATCTGGAAGACCTGGTAGTTTGAGTAGCAAACACTGCATGACTGTAACAGCCCCTGTATTACGTTTGCTTCAGATAATTTGTAGCAGACCCACAGTGTCCTTTACAGCAAGCACAGGAGCTGGTCAGATACTAAGAAAGCTGATTTGTGAAGAGCAGAGGAATAGCAAGTCTGGCAAAACTTGAGTGAGTGGGTTAGATGCATAAATGAGATGCTCTTTCTTTATGGAGAAAACAAATTTCAGGGTATTCCCAGGAAAAGGGCCACCCAAATGTTCCAGTCTCTGACTAGAAGATCTATAGACAGTGACTTCACTATTCTACAGGAAAGTAGTGTCTGTCAAAGTTTAAGGCTGGGCCAGTTACTAAACTTTGACAGACACTCTCTCTAATCCTCTCACCACCCTCCCAGGAAAGGGTAATAGGGAATTCAGGGAGAGAGACTTTGAGGTTGAAAAAACACTTGAACCAGTTTAACTGAAAATAATACTAACAAAACCAATGAAGATGATAAGCTACATACAGATATTATACAAATATACAAATATATTCAAAGGTACAAGAAAATACGTGAACACAAAACCTGTGACCTCTAGATGACAGCTAGGTCCCAAGCAGAAAAGTCCCAGACTTGACTCAGCAGCAGACAGGAGTGCCCGAGCCCAGAGTACCAGCACCAACCCAAAAAACCAAATAGACAACCAGAAAAGGAGCTATGCCAGGGAGATAGAGCAAGACAACCCGTCCTGTTGAATGATGCCCCTCTCCAGGAAACAGGCAGACCAGCAGCACAGGGAGAGGGGAAGAACAGACAGCTGCAGCTCTCCCAGTACAGCAAGCAGCAAAATGCCCAGGGGGTCTCCTCAGGAGCCCTTTTATACCGAGCACCATGGGAAGGAATGCTGTGATTGGTCCGTTTGGGTCACCTGACCCATCCTCCCCTCCTCATAGGCACAGCTGCCCCTCCACCCCTGTGGTGTTTGCTGCCTGATCTGGCAGCTCCAAAGAAACTTTTATCCTGGTCTTCTCAAACCAGGACACAGTGACATCAGTCCTTCTGGGTTTTTAATTTTTGGGGGGGGGGGACACACTTTAGAGGAGATGGTGGGAACCATGGTCATAACTTGTAGCATCTTGTATTCTTCATATTTTTTTCCTTCCTGTTAATATGTTGATTTATTTGAGCTAATCTAACAAGGCACATTAGCAAGTAAAGTTGTCTTAAATATTCTTCTCAAGTTTCCTTCAGTTGCATGTTAATTAGGGTTGGGTGATGGTTTGACTCGTTTGCCATCACCAGATGGTTCCCACTCCTCCAGAGACGTGCTGCGTGACGTTAGGCAAGTCTTCTTGCCCTTTCAGCTTGCTCTTGGCACTGAGGTTTGTGTCTGCCGGTAGACATGGCTAGTACTCAGTATGGGGATAGGGGTCCTCAAACTACACAATTCTAGTACAAAAAACAAATCTACAATAAGACTGTTTATTGCACATAATGGACCAGCCTGTGTCAGTCTCGTTCTGAGAATCTCATTTAGGCATCAAAGCCATCACCACAGGATGAAAATAGTCTTTCAAAAAGTAAGTAAAGATGACACATGAGCTGATTTTTAATTCTTTTAATCCAAGTCACGCACTTATTGAGGCATTTTTCTGTGTCAATTTATTTCAATTTTCTTCCTTTCTCCAAGAACCATTTATTGACTTAAGTCATCTGTCATTTAGACAATTAATGTGATCTTGAATTCTGACTTAGAAATCCATATAATGGGAGACATAATTAATATACCTATTGCAAATGATTAGACAGGTCTAACCTGAATAGCCAGCCAGCAACACACATACAATGAAGAATACTAATAAGTGCCTTTTGATATCACCATTAAAATGTACAATTAATCATTAGCCTAAAAGGAATCACTTGTTATTTATCAGCCTAGAGAGGAAAATATATATTACAGAATGGCACAGAAGATGGAACTCCTTTAGAAGTCTTTTAAATGCTGTTTTGCCTAAATAAAAAATACAATAATACTATATACTTGCCATGTTGTCCTCTGAAGATTGGCATCTTCAGTTGTGATTCACCTATCATGTCCAAGATAGCTGAGATGAATGGAACAGACACTGTGCAATGATATTAAACAAGACATCTGTTTTTATAGGAAAGAAATTTCACCCTTTTACTGCAGAATTAAAAGTCAAATTACCTGATTCCCAAACCAGACTCGCTGAACAGCCCTGCTGCCTAAACTCCTGAGACAGCCTTTCCTCAAGGTCGGTAGGTGAATGTAGGGTAATGTTTAACATAAATGGGAAGAGAAAACAGAAGGAAGAAAGATGTGGTGCTGGGAAAGGCAGAAACATACTGCTCTACAGGATTGCAGGGACCATGGAGACATATCCGCCATGCCTTGGGAGAAGTCCCAGGTAAAGGTCAGGAACAATAGAAGCAAATGCTCATTCATTTCCTTACTACAGTTCTGTTACTGCCCATGTGTGAGAAAAATGTTGCTGAGTGGTCAGCCAGGCAGCACTCAGAAGTTTTTTCAATCTATAATAGCACTCATCCATTAACCATAAATAATCTATATTTATTCAAGGGGTCCCTAACAAAGCCATGTGTACATTGCACAGAGCATTACACTATCAAGGTATAAACTATTTAAAGCAGCCGGTGTTTGAATTGTCAGTTTTTAAGTTTAACATTATGTTGTTTCAATATCTAAAGCCTCCTTCCCAATGCAGCAAAAATGCAAAACACATTGAGAGAAAATGTAAAACATACTAACTTGATTATTATGAGTGCTCTGGATTGTGTCACAATTCACTATTAATTTAGACCACATTCCAGTGGCTTCTCCCTTCCCTCTGCATTCAGGCCCAATCTGTCAGAGAAATACAACACCGATTAAATAAAGAATATATATGTGCATATATATGTATTTTAAAGCCTGCTGCTTGGAGGAAATGTTTCGGATAGGCAGTTTAGGGAGAGTTGTTTTCCATTAGCAGCTTGAAATGATGGGCTGATTTTGAGGGTCATTTGCATAATGAATTTCTTCTGGGCAACGGGGACATCCATTTGGTCAATTCTACGAATACCATCATGGGCTTAATGGTGATGTTTGTCTCAGCTCCGCCCACCCATGACGGAGACCCAAATGATGGTTAAATCCCCTCATTGAGAAATTACTGCAGCCAGAACCAATTTCTGCTTTGGGAGAGGAGGAATGGCCTTGTGGTTACAGCTCCAGAATATGGCTCAGCAAAACTGGGTCATGTTTCTGCCTCTTTTAGAGGTTTCCTGTGTGACCTTGGGCGAATCACTTACTCTTTTCCACCTGTAAAGCAAAAAAAATTAAATTTTCCTATTTTCTCAGCCTAAGAACATAAATACTTTGAGGTAAGGGTAATCTTAGCTTGCGCTGTGTTGTGACAGTACGAGGCACAATGGGATCCTTGTCTTAATAGAACTGTTTGGAACATGATATTTATTTAGGGCATTTTGACATCACTTTGTTTAAAGCAGCTTTTGGAAGGTTTTGGGTTTTTTTTCTCATGATAATCATATTTTTCAGAGATTCTAGGGATGTTTTGAACTTCTCTGGCCAGATAGAGTGCAATCATTATGGCGGGCATGTATTAAAGAGGTAACAACTATTCTTAATCATCTCTGTTGTTGTTTCACAAAGCCAAAAAGACAATATTCAGAACACCTTTTAGAAACCCCACAGAAAGATTTTATCTCCCAGTAGAAAACTGCTCAGAATTCACCCTACATGACAACTAAAGGACCGTGTCATTGTTTAGCTCCACCAGAGGAGTGAACAGATTGTTTTCGATCTGTGAGGTTTTGCTGTACTTCCTTTTTTTGCTTAGTGGGGGTAGTAAATTTCGGGCAAGCAACTTGGGATCCAAACTCTTTGTAGTAGGACAGCACAGCTGCAATATCTCCATCCAGTCTGTACCCAGAGGGAACCATAAACCCTCAGCTGAGCACTCCCACTTCTAGTTTCTTGCTTATGGGAGAAGAGCAGGTCTCTCAGGGAGGATATCAGCTCTCCAAGTTGCTGTCAGTGTGCATGGGACAAAAGTTTGAGGAATTAAGTAAGAGAAAAAAAGAAAAAAAAATATGATCTGTGCTAGGCAAATCCCATAGGTACATCTCCTGAATAGCAGAAGTTTTCAAAGACAGCCTAGGGTGATTTAGCTGTTAAGTCCTATCCCCAGTGGGAGAAAAGTTTGGCAAATATGGTGCAAGAGTTGGGGAAAATTTTTCCCTTGTTGAGTGGTTCTGCTTTAAAAATGACCTCTTCATTCTCCTGAGACATAGGCCTTTCATGTGCTAATGCTCAGCTACTCCTCTGAGGGATAAAAGCAGAATATATGGGGTTTGCTCTGGAAAGACTGGAGCTGGGTTCTAATCTGATAGCTCAAAAAAAGTTACGAGCTACAGCTCCAGTGTATCCTTGGCATTATCTGCCCTTTGCTGTGGTGTCCGAGCCAGGAGACTCATCTCCCTGCTCTCCTGCCATAGCCTCCAGCAGAGCAGAGTACCTCCAGCAGGACTCAGTCAACCCCACTGATCTTTTCCGCTGACTGGAGAGGGAGCCTAATGCAGGTGTTTCAGTGAAACTTATACAATCCAGATGTAAATCCAGTGGCAAGTCCCTCAGGATTAGACATGTCTGGAAATTAACATTATTGGTCTGATAAGATTTCTGAGCACTTTTTTCCACAGGAAACCCACTGATTTTCATCTCTAGGTTTGGCATGCAAGCTCCCTAAGGCTCCTGGAGAGGCATACCTTGGATTGCCCGTGACAAGATATGAACCGGAGAGCTCAAGCTGACATGAAGAGCCAGGCTAGGGATGGCAGTTAGGAAGGAAAAAACACTCTATTTTTTAGTGTCGACTTTGAAAATGTGTTCAGGAAAGGATTACAATGTCAAGATTGTAATACTAGTTACATAAGAGTCGCTGTTTGGAGGCAATCGTTATTTGGAGAAAAAGCTGAGAGAAGAGGCCATTCATTTCATTCCTGCCGATATGCCAAATGAAAAGGGATCAGCTAAACCACAGACAAGCCCCTTTTTGCTTTTGTAGCTGTTCATTTTTTCCATCAGAGCTCAGACCACGGAGCTAAAATTCAGTAATGAAAACCTTCCTTGCAGTCCAGGGCTTTGCAGTGCCCTAGACCAGAAGGAGATTGAGGCGAAACAGAGTTGATCTCCAGTTCTCTGAACTGCAGTGGGATGCGCGATGGTCTGAGCTGTAACTATCAAACAGATGAAACTGCTGCAGTGGGACGGGGTTCCGGGCTGATGTTTCCCATCGTTCAGTTATTGAAAACCTGACAGGAAGCAGAGAAATATTATCAATTCCCACTGCTCCGGACCATCAGTCTTGGTCTGCTGGCATACCTGACAGCTCAAAAATTACCAGGTAGCAGCTGCTTTTTGATTTCTTCTATTACCTCTAATCCACTGTCTCATGAAATGGTTTGTTAATGCTTTAAGGACATCCTAGCGAGGGGAGTGTGGTTTTGCCTCCAGCCAGCAGGTAGAGCCAGCAAGCCTTGCATCGTGTCCCAGGTTAATGGCAATTTCACAGAAACCTGGATAAACAGATAGCTTCCTCTCTCCCTTCCTCCCCCAGAGAAAGCACTGAGTCTAACAGTAATCCTAAAAGCGTGTGTAGGGAATCAAGCATTTCACGGTTGGAAAATACTTGCACAGGTGACTTTCTGTAATGAAGGTGTCAGTGTTTGCTCAAGTGACTGCCCAAGGAAGACCAGAGGATGGGAAACTCATTGGATATAAACCTGCATCCAAACTGTGCTAGCTCCATATTTCACTTTTTTTGTAAGAAAAGAGAGAAGAAAATAAACAACACCTTGTTGCTTTCCACAAGCATGTTCCTTACACTGCAAGAGATGCTGGCCCCAGGCAAGGCTGCTCTGGGCATGTCTGAAGGCAAAATGCACTTTTTCTTCTTCTCCACTGCAGTCATGACTTTGAGTCATCATCTCCCTTACTTAGCATTTAAAAGTGAAAACAAAGTGGTGTCCCCCGGAAGCTCTGTTGGTCCACGTGCTCCACGGACAGGCAGAGAGCTTCACACTGGCAGCCACCTGAGTGCTTCAGTCCCTGCCAGAAACTATCTGTCTGTCTCATTGTCAGGGACATGGCCTTAAATGGTGTGCTTTGCACTTCAGCCCAGATAGCACATTGTGTTGTATCTAAGACAAAACCTAAATAATTCTACGGACAATAGTTCTATATGAATAATATATAATTTCTCATTATGGCATATGTACACAAACATCTTTGATTATTTTATGTGCACCCTTAGCCTGCTACATTTCTGCCTGTGATCACTTTGTATGGCTTCATTTTATTGCCATTAATGACCATAGGTCTAATTTCTTGTTTCAAAAATATGGCTGACTTTCTTACCTATGCTTTTCATATAAAGCATGTAGTTACTCCTTTTCCCCTAGTGCTTTTAAAAAACCTTTTGAATTGCTCTACAATCCAATTTCTAGGCTTTCCCAGCACAGTCATTTATCTCTGATAGGCACAGTTTTTCAGAAAGAGGTCAAGGATGGTGAAAGTTGCTATCACATCACAAGAGCTGATAGTGCTGCTTTCTCCTCAATGCTTTCTTTTGCTTGCCTTGCAAGGCCTCTTTCAGTTCCCTTGACCCCGCTGCCCTGCTCCTTTCTACTGATACAAGAGAATTAATAATAGAGCTCCAGTTTTCACCGGAGCTGCACAACTGCTGGGATACGGCAGTAAAACACACAAGCATAGGCTCACAACAGCTAACCCCTCCACCTCCTAAAATCCATTTTCCTTGAGGCCTTTGATCTGAGGCAGGTGGGAAAGAAAGCAAAAAGCCTCTGGGAGAATTACCAGCTCAGTGCCTTCCCAGGTGGCATCACTGGTTCCTTGGGTCTCCCGGTGCCATTAATGGCTCCTTTGTAACAGCGTGTATCAGACCACCAAGCATTTACCCAAAGGCTGTGCCTAGAACAAAAAGTAACATTTTGTTTCTTCTTTCTGAAGGTCAGATTCATTTCAGTCACACAGCAGTTTCATGCACAGGCAAATGGGTAAGGGGACATCAGGTTGGGGGAAGAAGTGGTTTTCCCATCTCTCTGTTCTGTGGGAACAGCCACGGCTCTTCACATTTGCATGCACTCCCTCCCCCTGGTGTGGACTCCTCAGTGTCCTTAAACCTTTTGATAAATCTTTTAATTCACCTACCAAAATTCACTAGCAAAGAGAAATAGCTCATCTCTTTGCACAGTGTCATTGTGGCCTTAAAGGCCCAGCACTGAATAGACAAGAACGTTGCTCATCCTTCTTCCTTTTGCCAGCCCCTCAGTCCCCTTGTGGCAACAGGAGCAGCAACTCACAGCCCCAGGGACCTCTCTGCCTCTCCGTGCTACTCATCCCACTCCTGCCACCTCCTCTCCTCCCCTTGGACCACTCCAGTGCAGCCGTTTCACGGAAGAGCTTGGAACCAGTTGTGCAAGACATGTTCAAGCTAAGGAAACTACTTTTCTCCACCAATGCGTGCTTTCAAACTACATGGAGGATGTCCCAGGCACAAAGTCTGCTGGGTGTGCCTCAAGCAGTGAAAGCCTTTTTAAACCAAAGGCAGATATGTGACTGAGGTTAATCTGCTCCCAATCCAGCTGCCCTGCTTTGAAGAGAAACACAGGTGCATTATTTCACCGGTTTTCGCAGAAGACCATGAGTCTCCTAGAAACCCTTTACAGTGAAGGCTGTAGACACAAGTGCTGAAGTGCTGGGTGTCCAAGGCCATGTCCGAGTGGAATTTTGATTTACAGCCACAGTGGCTTTGGAAAAGTCATCGTATTTTTGCAATACAAGAAGGAAACAGAAAAGAAAAATAACAAGGGCTGATGATGTATCTCCAGACAATCTCTTGTAATAAATTCTCTGTAAGGGTCAGAGAAGCCTATTCAGGCTGAATAGAAAAAAAACATGCTTGAACCCGTGATCATTAGGCTGACTTGGAGGAAACATTCATTGACTTCTCAAATCTCATGCATCTGTGAGTGAAGTATTGAAATTGGAAATTGAGAGTGATTCCTTTCCCCAGCTACCATTCTTAGACAACACTGCTCAGTTGTGTAACTCCCTGAAGACATTTAAATGTCTTTCCCTTCCTGTAAGAAAAGATTTTCTTTTCCTTCTCTTAAGACATTAATTACAGGGTCACTGACTTTGGCGGAATACTTGCTAAATTGAGTTGCATCCTGATATCCTATATTTTATTGTGATGACCACCCATCTTGACAGCCACTTAGGCTTGATCTGAGATTATCCAACACAGAAGTCATGACTCTTTAAAGTGAGGGGATTTATGGCTCCTTTAAAGTGATCTAAGATCATTGAAGAAAACCACAAGCACTTGCTTTTTTCCACCTCCTGGCCATACAGACTTGGTACCTCTTTTGCCATCAGCAAAACTCATATAGTGGCATGGGGAGTTGCATATATCTGATGATCTAGCTAAAAAAAAAATAATTGAAAATGTCTTGCTGTTAAGGCATTTGTAATCTGGATCAAAGAAGAGGTCTAACTCTTCTGCAACTGTGGATGTCAGCACAAGGAGGACACAGGAGCAAATGCCCGCTCTGGCATAAGCAAGGTCCTGGTGAACTGTAGGAGAACCAGTGCCTCCTCATGGGCACCAGGAATGGACCATGAGAAAGCACTGGAGAGCTGTGAGTCCCAGATCAGGTCAGTACCTACACTGTACAGAAACTACCATGGCACTCATACCCCACCTGTTGGACCCAGGTAGGAGCTCAGAAGGAGCAGCAAAAGGGGCTCAGGTTTGTCACCTCAGAACAACAGTTGGTTCATGTGAAAGAAGGCACAGAAGCTGGCCCCCAGGTTCTTAAGTCTCTTTCTCACCCCATGCTTTCACCTCTTGGTCTCTGGTTGTACATAACACGGATGCAACACCATTCACTGGATTTCCATAAGCCCTCACTCCTCCGCTGAGTCTTTGAAGTGCAGCCTGATATCAAACTGAAACAAGCTCTCTGGTATTTGAAAACTGAGATATTTTTGTAAAGAAAAAACTTCAGCTTGTGTTTTGAAGTTGATGATAGACAATCTCATAATTTGGAAGCTATCACAACAATGTGAGTTAATACAGAAATACAGCCTTCCCAATGCCTGGTGGGAAAAGAAGTGGCAGAGGTCTTTTTATTGGCCCACCTGCAGGGAGGGGCCGAAACCCCAGTTGCACCCCAGGGCTGGTGGAGACAATCCCTGGCTGCAATTAGAGATCAGCACAGCGTCCTTGCAGAGTCGTGGCTCTGGCTGAAGCATTCCTTCATCAACAGGCACCATTTATCACCAAGATGCGGCTGGGTTCCAACAGCGACAGAAGGAAAACACTGGCTATGTTTTCATTAAAAGGTACCAGAGATTTGCAGTGTAGCTGACAGAGGCCATATGTGACCTGCTTAGCGTTCAGCGGGACTGATAAAGAGCAAAAGGAGTGTCCTGTGAAGGTAAAGCTATACCTCACCTTAATGAACTGCAACTCGGAGTAGGAGGTGGGAGAGGCTGATCAGATTTCCTCTGACCTGGAGTTCAACTTCTTTGGATGCAACCAAGAGTGGCTGAGATAGCAAGGTAGCTCAGCATAAAGGGGATGAGAAAATGTGGGGACCTTTTTTATTTCCTTCATGGAAAGGCTTGGCCTAGAGCTGTTCACAAGCTGTCAGCAGCGCCAGTGATCTGCAGAACAGTGTGTTTTGCATCTCATAGCAAAATCCTACCAGAAGCAGCACTGGGATCAGAGTAAAAATGTCCCCTTGAACACATGAGAACACACACAGTCCCCTCTGCTAGGGTCAGTACAACAAACTCTAGGACCTCACAGAGACGAAAATGGGCTGAAACGTGTTTCATGTTTGTGGAAAAAGTGGCTAACGCCATGTTTTGCCCAGCAGACTTTATTTCTTTTGAAATCAGCCCTTTTTCCGCCTTTCAGTAAATCCAAGATAGTGAAAGAAGCTTGTTTGAGTCAACCTGTGCAAGACCATTTTGGAGGTGTGGGGGAGCGAGACCCACACCCTCCTGCCATCCAGCCTTGCACATCCATTCTGCATATATGTGATCAACCACAGCAGCGGTCATGAGCAAGATCAGCAAGGTCTTGGCAGACAACGCAACTGCCCCGTCACTCTGGGCTCTGTTCAGAGCCTAGAGAGGTGCATCTTGTCTTCTAATTTTATATCCAGGAGCCACAGAAGTGCTAAGACACTGTGGGAAGAAATCGAAACTGTTTCTGTCAGTAAGGAGTCTGGTGTTCTCTAACCTGAGTCAAGACAAGACGCCCATCAGCTCTGTACATATTATTGCGAATCTTCCCATCTGCCTACTGCATGCACCTGCTGTATCTAGCCTGACTTTTCCTAATTACACATTTACATAGTGTTTCACATTTGTCACCTTTTTTTTCACTCCAGTGTTTTCAGCTGCTATTGTGGAATCAATCAAAAAAAAAAAACACCTCACTGAAGTAGCGTAGCGAGATGATCTGTACAATCATACAAAGCTAAGAAAAGAATGAAACAGACATTGATCTTGTTTCATTCTGTTGAAAAACACTTGAATAAGTCCAAGCATTTCTTCAAAGTTACACTGGAGGTCAGGGATAGAGGAAGAGACTTCAAGTCGCTTCATTCCATGAAGGCTTGGGATCGGAGTAAACCACAGCCAGCTCATCACACCAGGCCCTGAGAGGCAGCCAGCTCTGGGGTGGCACTTGCCAGTGTTCATGGAAACGAGACCAGAGCGTGCAGTTCCTCTGCCTGAAGGCATCTGAGTGTGGGTTCACCTGCTGGCTTCTGGGGCCCTGGTTACAGCAGCACTGCATGGAGAACACCACAACTGCTTTATCAATTAGGGAAATGAACCACGGTGAAGAACTGAATGTCCCCACAGCTAAAAGGTTAATAATAATTATATCTGAAATGTTATTTATTGTTCCTTCAAGTAGCAGCCCTGCACAGCCCCATGGCTCTGCAGCTGGAATATGGTTTCATGGTATTTACGTAGGCAACTGTTTAGGTGTGTGGGAGGAGGATGTATGTTACAGCATCCTGACACACTCTCATTGTATCTCACGTTACTCCTCTCGCTCCTGCCCTCTGCTCGCCTCCTTCACTGCCCCATCTGCGCAAAGGAGGCTCCGTAGAGCTGGCAGGGTCAGTGATTAATTACACAAAGATAAACAGAGTTAATATTCTTCCCGGATAGAACTAATTACTCAAGTGTTTGCTTTTGTAAACCTCAGATTGATTGTCTCAGGGACAAATCAGTCTAATTGAAAAGGCCGTTCGTTTTCAAAAAAGGAAAAATAACACGTTTGTGCCTCATGAGTTTTGGGCGGCTTTTTTTTTCGCTCCCCTTTTCAAGGAAATGTAGGCAGTGAAAGAGTTGGTGCACATTGTTGCACCCCTCACTGGACATCACAGCTACCCCTGCAGCCGTGCCCTCCCTAGCTGTTCCCTAGACTATTTTCCCCTTAACACAAGCTGCTATTTCTCTCACCAGCACCTGTGGAGGATCCTGGTGAGTGAGGTGGAGGGTATGTACATTGTGAAAAGTAGCCCCAGCTCAACAACCTCAGGATTTAGCTGAACACAGGCAGAAACAGAGGTGCACAACTTGGTCAAGAGAAGGAGAGTACACTTGCACCTTTTGCTTTACATTCTCTGAATTAATTCATGAAGACTCATATCTGGCAGATCAAAAACAGCTGGCACACCATTTCTGCTGCAACACTTTCAAAACACTTTACAGCCTTTTTGTTGCCAGTCTGGCGCATCACCTCCTACTCTCTCCTCTTTGTGGCACCTCAGCATCTCAGAGCATTTTGAACTACTTTGTCTTTCCTTGCAGCCCGCCCTCTCTGATGTCTTCTACCGCTGACATCTCCTCTGCCCTTTTGCATTTGTCTTTGCTCCTCTCCAGCAGACTTAAGCACACAGGATTGGACTCCTGGAGCAGCTACAGGACAAGAAAGCTGCCTGCGTGTCATAACAGAAAATACTGACACATAAGACAATGTACAACAGAGAGCTGGTATAAAATGGATGACTGAGTTCTTCACCCCTGAGAAACCTGGTCCAACCGACCAAAGCAAGGAATCAGAGAAGGGGCTGCATCTCAGGAGGGACCTTGGTTATTGTTACATCAAGATGTCGAAGAGTATAGACTGAGGCCAGGCAGCTGATCCCAAGCGCTTGATCCCCGCTTACAATATCAACCTGCTCAACTTATTTCTGCATCACACAGGATTTCTTGTAAGTGGAAGCGAAGAAGTTCTTGCTGTGGAGTTGGGCTTGTGAGCGAGCAGGACATTCACATGCCATTCAAGTCAGGTTCATGTTAGCCAGGGAACTACACAGGCCACAGTAATGCAGAAGGTAGGTGAAATTCTGAGTACTTTGCCACAGGGAGCAGCAGACCACTTCCCATTTTTGGCTCCGAAAATCTTTAACAGAGATGAATCAGTCTCCTTTGTTCTACCTACCGCCTAAATGAGGCTTTGGGACTTGAAAGCCACCTTCCATCCTAGCTAAAAGTAATCAGTCTTACATTATCTGTGCTTAGTGATAACTGAGACAAGGGAAAACCACCTCCCAAGCATGCAACTGTATAAGCTAAGGCACTGAGGGACAGGAGGGATTTCCAAGGAAGGCGACAGTTAGTACACAGGTAGAAGGTTGGTCTGGGAGCAAAGTCGCAGAGAAGTCCCAGGAGTTCTCAGAGGAGAGACGAGAGAAGAGCCAGAGACCACCAGGAAAGAGTTAGTAGCATCATTCTGGGTAAGAAAAAGCAGAGGCTTTGCAGGCAGAAAGAGGCTCAGAACCATGTGCAAAGACACCATCTCCTGCTGCTTGTTTTCCTCTGCTTGTTTGCAGCTGTGCTTGGGAAAACATAGCAACACAGACATTCTTCATAAATAGACATACATAGCACCCAGTTCTTCCCCAGTGAAAATAACTCTGCAGACACTTTGCTGACTAGTCAGGTCTGAAAGGCTCAGAAAGAAGTGGAGGGAAGCCTCAATAAGCCAAGTCTGACCCAACTCAGCCTAGCTTTTTTTTTTCTAAAAAAATAAAAAAGATTTAATGCAAGTTTGTCCATTCCCCAGCACCAAGAAAGTCAGGTGAGCATTTTGCTTCTTTACAGAATGCAAGCCATAAAGCAGGCAAATACTTTTTCACAAATACCTGCATCAGGCTATTAGCCAGTTCTTTCATTAAGCCACGACAAGGATGGTGATATGCTGTTGCCTCCCGCACTTTAACTTAGGATGAGAAAGTCCAGCAGCACCTTGTAAATCCCAACACTGCTGACAGCCAAAATCAGCAGCAGCCCATTCTCCTGGGAAAAAGATTTGTGAGAAAGGTGCTGAGCTCTCCTACCCATATGCTTTCTGTTCTCACTACATCTATTCCTTCACCTGCTTTCTGTTCGTCTCTGTCACAAAATACACATGTGAGAGCCCAGAGCTGAGGATTTTCCTCTTCCCTTCTCCGCTTCCCCCTCCCCCAAGAGAAGACAATTTTAAGTGTTTGTGCAGTTCCTTGAAAAGGGCTTTTCTCCAGCTCCTGGCCTACCCTTGCTGTCCCTTCCTTTTGTACTGGATTAATTACACAGTGTCAAGTGTCCTCAGCAGCCATCCCTGCTCCAGTCCAGCACTGCAACTTGCAAACAGATGCTCAGCAGAGAGAGAAAAGTGCAAAAAGAGAGAGAAAATGAATTACCGGATATTAAAAATTGCTGACCCTTTACAAATGTTAATGCTGAAAGAGGATTATTTTTTTCCATGTGGGAGGGCTGGGCAATTTTCACAAAATTGCTAGGCTGTTTGGTGATCAGAAAGAAATTCTACTGCAATAACATGTTCTCCGGTTTCCTGCCTGACTACTGACTACTGGGTTTGGAGGTGAAGCCACAAAGTTTGACACCTTTGATCAAACCTTTCTTGCTATTGGCAGGAGTTTTCACCCTGAGTACAATGGAGGTAACAACAATAACTTTCCTCCTCCAATTTCAGGCCTGATGCCACAGAAAGCACCTGCTTATTGGTACTGAGGTTATGGATAAATGCTGCAGAGCGACAACCTCCCCCGGGCTTAGTGGAAGCAGTCATCCATCTAAATTATTTGGAATGTTTGCCCTTTCCCTGTTTTACTTGCTGCTATCTTTTCTTATTTCTAGTTGCTAATAATAACCACCAGACTGATAAGCAGTAATTCCTATCTGTACGTTGCAAAGAAACAGAGGGGGAATAAGGGCAGGGAAAGGCAAAGGATTGTCCATCACCGCCTAGTGAACCCGTGGCATCAAGTCACATCTCTTGAGACCTGATTCAGTGACACAGCTCAGAGGAAATGCTACCTGACAATAAATGTTTCATAAACATGCATACATGTATACATCAACAAACAAATTAAAATTGCACGTGACATTTCACAACAGTGCTGCAAATTTGTTTGTGTATTTGCCAAAATGTTTTCCAGAAGCAGCCCCAACTTTTGCTGTCCAACAGGCAACATGACCAAGTAACTGATATCCTTGTAACCACCTCTCTCTTGCTCTCCTCCTTCCTGCCACCTCAGTCAACCCCCAAATCTTTAGAGTTTTCATATGCCTGAAATCAGCTTAATGCTACAAAAATCAGACTGAAATGTTCTGGAATTTACTATGCAAATACATCATTTTTACAGGTACTTCTGTTTATTTAGTATAGCCTGGCCAGGAAAGGAAAGGAGGAGAGAAGGAGAAGGCTTGGAGAGGTAGAGAAGTGCCTTGTTGCTGTTTAATCCATTTAACAGTCAGATGCCTCGCAGTACTCGTGTTTCAGTTTTTTAAGTGAAATGTAGTGTTGCACCAAGTCAACCTCTCTCCAGAATATCTACAGAACTGCTATAATTAAGACTTCATTAGAAGTCTTATCTTACCAGCAGAGGGGAAGGAGTTGATAACAGAAGAAGCATGCCGTGAGTTTTCTCTCTGTTGCATTTATTTCTTGGCATCTTACAATGCCATTCCATAACCTTGTCATGAGCTGAACGCTTTTGTGTGAAAATAAAAATACAGCAATGTGGATTTTGCTTCAGGACTGCACAGCAGTTGATAGGAACACTTTGTTGCCAGATATGGCTACTGTAAATTTTATTGAATTTGAAATAGACACTGAAAGGCGAATCACTTTGCAGATGTCAGGGCAATTCAATCTGCAAGGAACCTGATCCTAAAAGCATCTGTACTGCACTGGCTTTCAAACATTAGGAAATTCTATACATCTAAAACAACCACTAGAAGTTAAATGTTCTTGCTTGCTTGCAGTCACAACCTTGAGGCTCACAGAAAGGATTTGAGGATTTGAGTCAAGGTATGTGTGTCCTTCCTAAAGGACTGGGCAACAGTGGGTAAAAGGCCAACAGGCCACATAGGCTGGCATTCATTCCCCAGCAGGCCTGACATGAAATTTATGATAAAGGAAAATAAAGCAGGGCAAGTGATTAATGATATATCCCCAGAGAAATCTGGAGATTGATTGGAGTGGCCTTAGGAAGAGTAAGCTATTGGGGGATGTTACCCCTTCCTTCAACTACCTACTGGCTGATATGCAGGGAAGAGAGAGAGACAGACTCTTTTCAGAGGTGCACAACAACAGGACGAGAAGCAATTGATGCAAGCTGCAAGAAAGGAAATTCTGGTATGATAAGAATTAGGAAGAGTAATGATGAGGGTAGTCAAAGAATGAAACAGGACAAAAAAGGCACTGAAATCTCTGTTCTTGGAGCTATTTGACAGCTGGCTTGATAAGACCCTGAGCGACCTTTGAAAGGACCAGAAGCTTCACAGAGTTCCCCCCCAACTTAAATTAATCTACGGCAGTCTAAGGAGTACAGTGTTCTAATCTATTTTGTTCTCTGTTCTGATCAAACCTGCAAAGTTCAGTCACTCAGCCTAGGTGTCCAATTTAAAAAGTTTAAGTTTAGACCAGAATACCACCAGTCAGGATAGACAGATCCATAGTGTTCACTCTGGTCTCTGACTCCATCTTCAACACACTGTGTGACTGCGGGCATGTCTGGAAATGCCACTAATGCAACAGATTTCACCCTAGCAAGATATTTTTCCATCTCTCTGGGATGTTGAGAGGTTTAGCAACGACTGTTTTGAGGTCCTTCTGAGACAACAGCCAAGTGACTGTACTTCCATGATAAAAACCTGGGGCATTTTTAGTGTCAGTACTTTTCATGATTGCAAAAGAGCCCAAATGCCCTTTTTATGGTGTTCTGAAAATGTCAGCTTTTGATTATGCTTCAGCATGTATATATTTCTAAGAGCAAGGACATGGTTTGGGTTTTTTTTGCCAAGTAACACCACATTTTGACGAGGCTCATTAATACAGCTGATTGGAAAAAGCCATCTCCATCCCTGTGGTAAATGCCACTATTTTGATATTCCGATTTCAGCCTCCACTAGGTCAAAGAGAGGGAAAAACCCACAAAACCTAAACTCTTACAGGATGTAAATACTAAAAAGAAATTTTTTTTTTTTGGTTTGTAAATTAGAACAAATCCTACAGTGCACATTCAGGAAAAAGGAGACTGACTGCACAAGGGCCTGAGGTTTAGATTTTCCAGCTCTTTAAAAAGCAGCCATCTATCTCCACCTGAAAAAACCTCACAGATTTCAGGACAGCAAACTAAAGTTTCTCTTTGATGCAACAAATATTGTCAGAATCTCCTTCATGCACAGAATGTACTGATCAAATCCAGCTTCAAGCAGAAGATGAGACCAGATTGGGATTTAGTGAATGAGTTGAGCAAACTGTGGGTTTGGATGCACTTTCAGACATCTGTTTTTACCCTTCAGGAATGCTGGCTGTACCTTTCTTAAACACCTATTTCTCTGCTCAGTTCAGAGTTGCATCTTGAACAAACACTGCATTGTTAACAGAAATTGAACACTGATTATGTCAAAATCAATTAATGGAAGAACACTGAATGAGCCAGGTTCAGTAAAGGAAGCTGCTGAATAGTAAGAAAAAGTAAGTCTTGTCTCATGAGAACTGAACCAGAGTGAGAATTGCAGCATATCTAGTGCAGTTTGCAACACTTTGCTTTTCACATATTAATTTCTGACTATTTTCTCCCAGCTTAAAATTTCTTGTAAACTGAATCAGAATACTGACGTGAAAAGCCTAGGAGTTTAATACGTCGATATAGCGATA
>NW_009696693.1:55213-72057 GCF_000703405.1 Apaloderma vittatum
TCTCAGGAAGTCAGAATCAGGAGGTCTTAGTTTTAAGCCAGAAAATCTCTTTGGAAGGTAAGATTGTAGTAACTCTAGAGGACTTGTTCATAGCCTCGTAGCATGAAAACATCCTGTCATTACGTAGAAAGCAAGGCTCCACATCAGCAGTTTATTCCAAACTATTCTCTTTTAACCTGCTTCAGAGCCAAGCCCCAAATTTAACATTCAAGGTTTGAATCATGCGTTACAAGATAAAACAAAGTCTCCAACACCCTCCTCCTCCCTCCTCCAGTTAAAAAAGCCCACAATTATTTCAGGCAGAGAAGTCATGAACAAGCCAAAATCAGCAGGGCCAGAATGTGCAGCCTGACGCTGTTGGCTCTAAACAAAAAATTGCACGTTCATGTTGACAGAGATCTGAAGGGCTGCGCTGTGCAGAAAGAAGAGTCCAGGGGCCAGCGCTTGTTCCCAGGGCAAGTACATTGGCTTTGCTGGAGATACTCAATAGGTTGCAGAGCCATTGTGCTTCTCTCACTTCCAGCAATATCCAAGCACATCTGAACCACATTCTTTTGCTAACCGTTTCCTCTCCCCGTGTACAAGAGCAGCCCTAACGAAAGGAGCGGCAAAAAGATCAGGCTTTGTTATCTTTTCTGCCTGCTCCAATATTTCAAGTACTTTGGGGCCTTGCTAGTTCCCTTGAACAGCAGCCATTTCTTGGTTTATTCGGCATAAATTATACAATTATGTTTCATATCATCACAAAGCATCCGCAAATGAATAGCAGACACCCCTTTGCACTCAGCCTGTTTAAACAGGATGCCGACAGAGGAAAGAATGTGTAATACAATGAGTGCACACTATTTCCAATGGCAAGGGCCCTTTTACACCTGCATAAATAGAGCCAGGCCCGGCTGTTTGTAGAGGCATTGTCTCTTCCAGTTACATGCCCAGCTGTTACACCAACCATTGTTTTCTTTATGGTTTGGTGTGCTGGCTTGCCTTCCACATTGACTTAAGCCTCTACCTGAGTGATTATTTTTGTGAAAGACAGACAAGTAACAATAGAAAGTAACCTATATTGCAATGCTGGAGCTCTTTAGTACAGTGAAGAGAGGTTTCACTGAATAAATTTGCTGCTGAGCCTGACCCTTTGGCTGCCGTAGATGGGGAAAGCAACTTGTTTCAGTTCCTCCACTGGCTTTTGTGAGATTTGCTATAAATGGTCCCAGTATCAATAGACTTCAGATTTTACTGACCATTATGGGTCTGAGCTCTGGCTGAACACCTCTGTTTGTAGTTCAGGTACAAGCCATAATCTTCAGCTTTCATCCAGGATCAATTTTGAGGCACTCACTCCGCTCACATCAGCTCTCCAGAGAGTTTCAGTGACTCTCTCTCTGGGGCAGACGTTGTAGAGCTTGGAAATTCAGATGGATCACCTTGGATATTGAAATGGATCACCCTGGACACTGAAAGTCTTTTCAACCCCAGGCTAGTTGCTAGGCTTATATTCAAACTTCCTGATTTGATCCTTAACATGGCCATGGATGCCTGATCTTGTTTAAGTGAATGACTCAACAAATCCTGCTCCCAGAAGCTCTCCAGAAATAATGAGGAACCTTAATCTATCTTGATTATCAGAGACGATTCCCCAAAACTAGCCACAGCCATAAAAGCTTTTGTACACAACTTGTCATGAATACACTGAGGGAGGAAAAAAAAAATTAGACCAAGTTCTCTAAACACTGCAGTATGGATGGGTGAAATGCCCCATCATCAGCTGTCAACTACCACTGGATGATCAGAAGACTCTGATATTTAGAACAGACCTTTAAACCAGATGCAGTGTTAGATTAAAAACTATAAACCTGTTTAATTGTTTGGCATTATGCAAGGAACCGTTTGTTTAATTAGAAGGTATTTGGCAACTTGTTAGATTGTAAAATGTTTGACAATATGCCAGTCAGACCCTTGAAGCGATAATAGCAACAGAAGATTTGTGCATGTTGCACATTTTGTGCCACATGCAGGGTATGTGTCTTACAATGGAACCATTTTGAAGTGGATATAATGGCTGGGAAAGGTGTCGGTTGAGCAATGCAATTATTTTGCAAAATCCTTACTGCGTGAGTAAATTCAGTGAAGGATTTCTTCAGGCACTATCCAGGCAGGACATCTCTAGTTTTGGTCCCCAGGTCTCCTGTTCATACCCTCTGCACTAAAGCACTTGGCTCTGCACATATTGGGAACCTCTGGATCTTTTTTACTAACCCCAGCATTTATCCCTCCTTGGTACACGACTCAAAGCATCTCTCTCAAATCAGGCTTTTAATGGCCTACTTTCTCAGCTGGTTGAAGAGGTGGACAGATAACAGACATTAAGATAAAATGCTGTTCCTGTAGCACATTGGCTTTTCTGAGATTGTCTGTGAAAGACAAGATACTACAGACATGGGCAACATGAAACACGCCCTGCCCCAGATAAATAGGAGCAAGCCATGCACACACAGACATTTCTGCTCCTATTATCATGTTTCCTGCATGTGTTTTTAAAAGTGATTGTTTAGTGGATCCCAGCACAGTTCTTTGCCTTTTCAGAGGGGTAAGCTGACTTCATTGTGTTGAACATGTTGATACAAAAATAAACATATGACAACTCGGTAATTTCACTGATTGGAAATGTGAAGGGAGCAGGTCCTCTGGGGTTATATCAGGTAACTCAGCTTCTAGTTACAACAGCTTTTCCCTGTGGGTTTTTCTTTTTTTTTCTGGCCCTTCTAATTTTGTTCTACCAGAGAAAGAAAATGGGAATAATGGAAAATACATGAACAGAGCTGCTCAAAAAACGTCAGTGCATAGTTTCATGTCAGAAATAGGCAAATTTGAATCCAGCTTGGCTCAGCAAAGCATTCTGATACTAACAACTACATTTTTGGCATGAGAGAAACAACTCTCATAACAACTAATCATTTTGATTTCTTTCCTTTTGTTCTTTGTATGTTAAAATGTTATGTGTCAGTGATAATGTTCTGATTTGCTGTTTGAACATATAGTACATGTCAGTTATTATAGTACATTAATGTGTTCATCCTTTCATACTTAACATTATGTTTCAACATTGAATGGAACATATTATTTTGAAGCTGATTCTCAATAAAGACATTTCAAAAAATTGGAAGTCTTTCCAGACTAGAAACTTTGGGGTTTTGGCCAGTTTTCATTAAGAACACATATGAGCAAACTTCTGAAATTTTCAAAATGTAAACATTTGGATTAATTTCGCTTCATTTTTTATCTGAGATCACACAATTGGATCATTATTTATTTTTAACATTACTCTCTGGCACTAGTTTTTTTTTACTCAATAAGCTGATAAACGCAGGCTATTTGATTTCTGCTCCTGCTCTAGGTTACCCATTGTGCTGCCAGCAAGTCGCTTCAATTTTCTGCACTTAATTTCTCTACCAGGAAAATTATAAAGCCTGCTATAGATATAAAGACCTTGAGAGATGTTACCATCCTGCTTTTAAAGAACTAAGTGGCAGAGAATTCCAAGCCTTTCCCAGGCAATCTATCCCTGTGGGATTTTTTCTTGCCCTTAAAAAGTTTTTCCTCCTGTCTAGCCCAAACCACTACTGCAATTTAAGCCCATTACTTCTTGCCTTATCCCTAGTGGAAATTGAGAAGAGTTCACTACCTCCCTCTTTGTGGCAGTCTTTTAACATATTTGAAGACTGTTATCACAACTGTCTCAGAGTTGTCCTTTTTCTAGACTAAATAATCCAAGTTCTGTCAATCTTTTCCACAGAAGTTCTATTTTCAGTCCTTCTCATCATCTTTGTCATTTTACAATGGATTCTCTTTTATGTAGCCACCATCACACTGTCTTCTTTCTGAAACCTTCTTGGTTTTATCCTTGTGGAATGACTTTTCTCCAGGTGCACAGGTACCAGCTGGCAAAACTCAAACCTGAGGTGGCACGACATTGCTGTGACACCCCTAGCAAATACCAACAGCTTGCCATGAACCAACTCATCAGGAGTCACTGATGGAACATCAGCCATAGACATCAGGGCTCTACACTGAAATCTGGAGAGACTAAGTAACAATAGTCAGTTAAAGCTGATCATTGCCATGAAAGGCTTCCCTTTCCCTTTCCCTTTCCCTTTCCCTTTCCCTTTCCCTTTCCCTTTCCCTTTCCCTTTCCCTTTCCCTTTCCCTTTCCCTTTCCCTTTCCCTTTCCTTTTCCCTTTCCCTTTCCCTTTCCCTTTCCCTTCCCCTTCCCCTTCCCCTTTCCCCTTTCCCCTTTCCCTTTCCCCTTTCCCTTTCCCTCTTCCCCTTTCCTTTCTTTTCTCTGCTTTGTATTTTTATGTGTTTTTTTTAATTTTATACTATTTTCAAAGAAGAATATTTTAAAAATGTTAGAATGAGATCTATGAGCAAATTATCACTGGGATGTAGGAAACTTCTCAGGATGTTGGCTTCTTTTGAAAAACATTGGGAAGCATAGTTTTCTTGTCAGGTCAAAATAATGATTTTTATTTTATTTAAGTGAACTGTTTGAAAATCTGGAATTGTTAGGGAAAAAAGGGTGCCTGACAAGTGTATCTAATCCTATGAAAACATCCAACCAGTTCTTTAACTTGGGGTATGAATACTATTTCCATCTGGGTTGTTAGCAAACATTTCAGCAACACAAAATTCCAAACTGCTCTGATCTGGTACCATAAGCAACAAAGTTTACTACATCTATTTTATTCCTAAATACACTCCGCAGAGTCACCATGAGGTGACAGATCTAACACACCAGAGGTTAACTAACATTTATGGTGTTCCTCTGTATATAACAACACAAGATTTCTATTTATGTATATCTGGGCTGCTTTTTCATGCCACATAAGTCTCTGAATTATTTCAGCACAAGTCTTAATATGAAAATTTGGAGAAAGGAGGTAAATACTTATTTCTACATTTATTTCTTGGAAAGCTATCTTGGCTGTAAACTGCTCCAGGCTTGTAAATTCCTCTCTGAAAGCTAGTCACAGACATATCTCAGATAGCTTCAGAGTGTGCTTTTATTTCAGATAAGCTATATATGCTTCAGAGACTTATCTATCTCTCCCCTGAAGACCTTCAGTTTGCAAAGCTGAGCTAGAAGTATCCCAACAAAAAGCTTCTTTTATATCTGGTCTTTTTCTGTACTTTTCCTTGCACTGAAATTAGAAGAAGAGCATTTCAGATGATTCCTCCAGTGCTCTCTCTTGCTTGCCCTGATCATAAACAGGAAATGCAATGGAAAGTAAAATCGAGCTACTGTGTGTGAAAGGGGAGTTATGGGCAAAGTATCACAGTGGGCCTGGTTTAGTCAAACCCAACTGACTTGGGTCTATCCAGGACAAACTTCATTATTCCTGTCTTTATGCAGGAGGTCATGCACAGCAGGGCATGCTGACAGCAAAGGAGATTCTGCCCTTCATTTCTTTTTGAATGAAGCTAAAATACTGACTAGTTCACCTTTTCCACTGACTGCTGTAGTTCAAAAAAGGCCAGAGCATCGGTATGTCCAGAGCAGGCTACAGTGAGTAGTGGCAGGGTAAACGATCCTTCAGCTAAGAGTTTTGCTTTGCTTGGTACGATTCTCCTAAACAGAAGTCTTCCATGTTTATACTAAAAATAAATCCTGTTGAAAAAGAATATCTCAGGCCTTGGGAAAAAGCCAAACAAACAAACAAACCCAGGCCTATAAATTCTTTTTCTGAAGAATCCTCTCTTGCCTTATGGATATTGTGTTCCCTTTCATTGCACCAACAGCAGTACTGCCTGGGAACAGTCCTTCTCAGCCTTGTACATGGTACCTGCTGCAGCAAAATCGCCTGTCTAGAGGTGATTTGAGCTGCAGATTGACTGAAAAATCACCTTCTTTCATTTCTGGCAGTAACTGGAAACGACAATGGTAAAAAGCAAGTTGGATCCTCAAGATGGCATCTAAACTGTTCTTCCTTCCAGGATCCACTCTCAGAGATCGAGCTTCCTCGTTACAGCCAGCTGGTTAGAGAAGGAACTATGGACATTTCATGGACATTCCTATTACAATCATCACTGATTAACATTCACAAGGGCTTGGGACATTTTGCAGATCCACTCTCTTTGTCAGCACAAAATACATTAAAAAAAAATCATGGTCCCAAAGAGCTTGTTATCTAGCTGGCAAAAAAAGCCCATCCCCATAACCACAGAGGAGGAGGGTTGTAATTGTAAGACAACTTGTAAACAAATTGGTTTTTTGTTTGGTTGGTTTTTTTGCAATAAAACTCTAGTGCTGGGAAATACTGGACCTGTTAATATAGCACTGACTAGGTGACATACATGTTTTTAGCCTTTAGTTTGGACATCTTTAGCTCACACAGACTCATACGTTTTATTGGCGGCCAGCACCCAGTCCTTTTTATCAAATAGAATCAGCCAAATTCCAAGTAGAGACAGAAATCTTTCCCTGGCATCTCCCATCAGTTCTGCCCTTCTCCTCTGAAGCATCCTTCCCCTCCAGCCAATGGGGCATCTTACGTAGGCAGTGGGGCAAGTCAACTTAAATCAAGGGGAGAGGGCTGGTCATTTTCTGTCCATCCATCCCACTGTCAGAGGAGACCTCCTCTTCTTTACAATTCCTGAAGGATTTCTGGTAATCAGTGAGACCTTGTGCCTTTCCTCCTGGCGTCAGCAACTTTCCCCTTTTATCACATTTGCTGCTGACTCCTTCCAGTCTGCTGCTCCTTGCAGCTGTCTGCCAAAACCAATATTCTCACAGCTGCCAGAGGCAGCTTAGACTGGCACATCATAAAAGGCAGCAAGGGCCACATTTCCAGATTAAAATAAACCCAGCCACTTCAGGGCATTCTGACAATGTGTTTGACATGCCTGTGCTGTGGCCTCACTCCTTGGCTCTGACAAGACACAGACATGACCACGGCAGCTCACACGGGCATCCTGATCCCTCTCTGTATGCCCACCAGGATCACACAGTGCCATAGACCTAATCCGGCTTCCCCCTCACACCCACCTTCTCTCCTTGAGGACTGTGGTTGAATACCAGACAGACATTGTTGCCTGTGGTAGGATTTACTTCCTAGCCTTGCCATAATTAGGTGCATCCGCTGGTAACTTATTTATTGCCACCTTCTCATACTGGCAGGAATAGGAGGCAACCTTGGCCATTACAGCACAACACATCTTGTTTTGGCAGGAGGTTACCCTCTGTGTGCATCCACAACTAGTTGCAATAAGGAAGAACAACTCTACACATTCCCAGTCACCACTACATTCTTCTTTTCTGAGAAAAAAATGATGAAACTGGCACAGCAGCCTGCAATTCCAGAAGACAGGAATTCCTAACCCAGGTGGTCCTTTCCCATTTGCTGTTCCAAAGAAAACTTTGGCTCATGAACAATGTCTAACAGGAAAGAAATTCAGTGCAAAACAAAAAGAGCGAGCCCTGGGCAGAACAGGATAAACAGTGCCTGAATTTTCTGTTTTGGGGTAGAAAATATATTCACAGGCTTTGAAGGCGTAATGCCTCTTGGCATTTTTACTGAAGTCAGTTGGCAAAGAAATTTGAAATTCTCTGAGGAAAGGTCCCAGGGCATGTGTTTACGGGTTACCAAGGGTGAAAACTTTTAATCTTAGTCATAGGGTAGCAGTCAGTGTTTACTGAAAACTCATCTTGCTAGGACACAAGCTCACACATGTCCCTCCTTAGCATGCTAATAAAATAGTGACACATGGTGTGGCACACTGTCCTGGTTTAACTGGCATAGAATCATAGAATCAATTTTCTCCTCAGGAAAGCTGCATTTTTGAGAAGACTGCAGCACCCAGTTCTGTGAGAACAATCAGACACATTGCTTTCCTTCATGGCCAGCCATGGTATGCACGTCTCCATAGTGAGCAGCGTCTTTAGCAGTTTGGAGTTAGGCAGGTGCTAAAGCTTGGAGAAGTGAAAGCGTACAGCTGAACCAAGCTGGTCAACAAGCATTCCATACTATGCCATGCTTCCCATAAACCGGGAATTTTGCTGAGGATGGTGTCTTCTCCTGAAGGCTGCCTGTACACTCAGTTACACTTCACAGTCACCAGAAAGGATTATCCAACCTCTAGGCTGCTATCATCAGTGCTGCTATGGAAATCACTGGGCATTTCCCATCACAATACTCACTAGCCAGTTGCTGTTCATCTTGCCAGACGTTCATTATTTGAATGAAAGTCATTCTTCTTTCTCCATGCTCTTAGTGAATCTCTTCTTTTGAAACAAAGTCTTCAAATCTGGCTGGAAAATGTCTTTAGGTGTAGCTTTTTGTTGTCATATGAATATCCACCCAAATCTGATTAGTGAAGTTAAATACTACACCATGTTTGGAGCCAGAAGCTGTTTTTTAACCCAGCAATGTTGATGTGTTATATTTAAGGACCTTTCCATCAGGCACAGTTAGCTGATCTAATCAAGAACCTTTCTAGGTGTCTCATTTTGCCTTTCTCTGGACCTCTTCAGCTGTGGGAGAATCTTCGGGGATAAAGAGCTTTGCCTTGCCTCTTCTGAGGGCGGGAAATACATCTTGTGCTGGACAGCTTATCCATTCATACCATTTTTATAAACTCATGGTGGGAATGACTTAAGTATTTCAGTGGAGTTAAAATGATGCAAATGCATCTTTAGATGCATCTTCCTTACTCACAGCCATCTAAATTCCTTAGATTTTCACATGATTATAAAGCCAATGAGATGAGTCTCTCTCTAGAGGTGCCTGTGTCTCTACATTGAGCATGAAAGGAGCTCAAACAGTACTTAAATTGGATGTCTAAAAGTTGCATGGGTAAAGGCAGTGCCAGTGTGAAAAAAAGGCCCTCATAAATGTTGGCTATGGAAGCTGAGAATATTATGGCTTTGAATCCATCAGCTGGCACTTGTATGCTTCATTAGCAAACAACTTTCTACCTTTTTTTTAACTTCTTGAAGCGTTTCTTAATTTCTGAGTGAAAAATTTTCCCATGAGAAGTCAGGACATCATCTCAGTCAATAGTTTTCCCTAGAAAATGGTTGATTTTTAAAGGATTTTTTTTTGCCAGCAAAATGAAGATAAAATATTTCCCATCAGCATTGCACTATCAGCCAGGGTGTTCCTCATGGAACTTGCAGTTCTGAGCTTGTCATGACCTTGTCTTCTTCTCAGCTGAACATTATCTCAAAAGAAGATTTTTTTGTGGGGCAAGCAGTTAGCCAAATGGCATATCTGGGTTCCTTATCTGGTCAGTACAGAGAACAAACTATCTCCAAACATGCAGTGATCTCTTGTATCTGAGCTGTGGTGTTCAGGATTAAATGACCTGCACTCTAAAGAGGCTCATCCCTCCTTCTTTTGTTCTCATTTTAGAAGACAACTTTCAGACAAATACAGTTATAGGAAATTAATCTGAGCGTCCTATAACTGAAGTGTCCCAGCGCCTCAGGATACTCCTTACATTTGGATGAAAACTAACTGAAATCTGATAAAACATTTCATTCCACTGGGGGAAAAACTGGTACTCTCCTCTTCCGTTCTAACATGGGATAAACCAAGAATGTGAATTTCCCATGAGTCGGATATTTTTTCCCCATCCATTGCTATTTTTTATGCTGTGATGCTATATGTGGAGTTGAACAAGAAGAAAAGCTTGCCAAAAATATCATCCCTTCCTAACCAGCATGACAGATAGAATATATGCAATACAGATGGAAGACAGCACAGTGCGGACACTTTTATAGCATGAAGATTCTCAGCACTGTTAAAAGCAGAGTGTAAAAACAATAGGCCTGACTTTCCTCCCATCTGCCCTGCTGTAAATCAGATACAAATCCAGGAAAGCTGCACCTCTATAAAATCAAGAAGTGAGAAGAACTAAGAACTGGACCCATTTCACCTTCTAATCCCTGCAATAATTCAAGTTAACACCACGTTACAGACCAAGTTTTATGAAAGGCAAGAGGCGAAATGGGCTTAAGTTTTATGTGAAAATTGAAGGTTTGCATAAATTCCTGTCCTCCCCTATTTATATGCTTTCAGCTTCTGAAACTTAGCAAATTTAAGTTACAAAACTAGATACTCTTTCAGGAAAAAGCTATACCACCTTCACAACAAAAGGCGTAATGTAATCACTGCTGTACACATTCCTCCCCAACTTCTGTTTCTTCTTCTTCCCTGAAACTACAGAAGAATCTTTCTGATCCTCAGCCTGTTACAGTTCTTAACCTACCAGAAGCAAGATGTCAAATAGATATAGGAGCAACATGGAAAAAGACGACTGAGAAGGGGAAGAATAGATGTATGATTTTGCAATCATGACGGGCCTGCAGAAGATGAAAACAATAATTATTCACTCTCTTCTAGAAGAATAGAAAATTATTCACTCTCTTCCAAGAACAGAAAAGAATATAACAAACTGGAAAGTTGAAAACAAGGTTAAAAAAAACCCAATCTTCATAGAGCACATAGTTAAGCTGTGGAAATGTTTGCCATAAGAGACTGGAAAGTAAAAGTTTACAAGAGCTCATAAAGAGTTTTCTGGGGAAAACCCCTGAATTTATCCAGAACTGTTAAATAATCCAATATAGGAAATCACCTGAACCATATAATAGCAAAGCCTGAGGGATATTCTGTGAAAATATCTTTACAAAAGCTCCCTGGGCCATTACCCTGGGCATTCAACGTAGGCTGACTTTGAATAGAGGGATGGACCTCTGGCCCGCCTGAACATGGTAGTTCTCAAGTCAATGCATGGGATGCAACCTGCTGGGCGATGTCTGCAGCTCTTGATCTGGGAATGGGTTTGACTACAGAACCCACACGTTCTTCCAAAAACGGCTCTTGACTTGTGTTCACCCCCAGATGTCTGGCACTGCATGTTGCCTACCCAGCAAGCCAGTTGTAAGAGACCTGGCTGAGTCTCAGGTTCTCATGGTAGCTTCCTTCCTTCCTTGCTGATCCTGTCAGTCCCACATCCTGCTCTCAGCTGCAGAGTGATTCAAAATCCTTTCGACAATCCTTCAAGGCTGTGGTCCAGAATTCTAGCATTTAATAATCATGCTATGCAAGCCATTTAAATCATGGATAAAGAAAGAACAAAGTGAAATCCGCTCTCTGAGCCCAGCTGCACACATAATAGAGGGTTTTTACAGCCTAACCTCAACGGGGCATTGCAAACCCTGGTTGACTCAAGGAGCCAGAAGATATTCTCCACAGGAGAGAGTACGATTCTGGTATACAACCGTCTGGATCAATGCAGAAGGAAACATGGCAGATGAGAAGAAATGTGTGGGACATAGCTAGAGGATGAAGGTCTAAAAACTGGCCCAAGCAGAACTGCAGCAAATTTCCCAGCAATACAGCATCATCAAAATAAATTATTTCTTGAAAGAGAGTAGAGCATAGGATTGGAGAGCTAAGGGTCTATGCGTGCTGGGGAAAGGGCCAGATGACTGACTTTGCAATGCCTGAAATCAGACATCTGTTAAGGATTGTACATGACACACTCTTTGCAGAGAGTTAATGAGGTCACTAGAAATGGCACAACATAATACATTTAATGAGGCAATAAAAATAATTAGAAATGGCCTGGCTTGTAAGAGTTTGGATCTGAACTTCCTCACAGTTCAAGGCTGTTTGGATTGAAGGCTTTTGGCTTTGCCCCTCACAGAGGGAGAAGTGAGGAAGTAAACTGGAATTCATATCTATTCTCTGCCTTTTACACAGTTGAGTGTCTTTTCAGGGCATTGCTTACCCTGTCCTCATTTTTCTATTTTTATGAAGCAGTCATACTGCAGGTGCAACAGCAATGTTGATTGGGTTTAACAGATATTTGGATTCTGTGACACCAAAGACCACAAAATGCTGCACGCTGCAAAGAAAGATGGGAGGCTAAGAATCATGCATCCTCAAATCCTTTAAAATTGGGATTTGGCTATGTAAAATGTACACAATAAAATCTACTGTGTAAACCACCTTCTCTTCAGAACTTGCAAATCTATTGCAGTTTAGCCCTTAACTAAAATCTTCACTGGCCTCAAAGTTTTTCAGTCTCAGGAATTAGTTGACAACAGAACTCTGAAGTATTTTGTCTATACCTATCTCCCATCTCTAGAATTCTGCCGTGATCTGGCAGCCACAGCTACCTAAAGCCTTGGAGACTCCTGAGCCATTAATACAAGTCTTAAGCACAGTAAACTCATTTTAATACGATGATGTGTATTGGTTAAAGATCTTTCCTGCAGTGGTAGTTCAGATTTCCTGAAGGTAATCCTAGAACTTGTATCCATCCTTTGGGACAAATGTTCTGGCCACAAGATTGTTACCATGACTTTATTTTTTAACTAGAACCAGCCCTGTCTGGGAATCTTTGTGAAAAGAAGACTTAACGTATTGCATCCTGAGTGGAGATATGTCTTTATAGCATATCAGTCTCCTACTGTAAAAGGACCCACAAGAAGGGAGGTGGACATTTAGTGTTGGTGGAAGGACTTCTGCAGGCACCCAGAAGGATCTGTTGCCCTACACTGACAGAAGATGCTTGAGTGTTTACTCTCAAGGTTTGAACAACTCTATAAACAGAAGATGAAAGTTACAATATAGGTAAAATGCTAAATTCTAGGTATCTAAATGAGATACACTAGATATTGTCCTCCATTAATAGATATATGATATTCTGTAGTGAATTACATACGCATTAACTAATTCAGTTCAGCAGTTACTTCTTGGAGACCAACATGATCTCTCATACACGGTAGAGCTCAAACTGAAGTTAAAGGTAGGAACCCTGTGCTCTCACCTGTGTTCGGCCCGAAGTTGATACAATCATGGCAGCCCTTTCTGGTGGCACTAGCTAGGTATCATTATCATACACAAGCAGGCTGACAAACAGATATGTTAAGAAAAAGGAAAAATAATCATGAGTCTAAGGATGGGCAGGCTGAATTATACACCCCATACTTCAGTCTACTGCAAGTGCCCATGTTATGCATGTGGCATGATCTTCACTTAATAATTGATTTCAAATGAGATATTGGTCCATTCAGAGCATGTGCACAACCTGCCTGTATCTTGTGGGCTTCCTTACAGAATCATAGAATCATAGAATGTTTGGGGTTGGAAGGCACCTCGAGAGATCATCTAGTCCAAGCCCCCTGCCAGAGCAGGATCCCCGAGGGCAGCCACACAGGAACACATCCTGGCAGGTTTTAAAAGTCTCCAGAGAAGGAGACTCCACAACCTCTCTGGGCAGCCTGTGCCAGGGCTCTGTCACCCTCACAGTAAAGAACTTTCTCCTCATGTTGAGGTGGAACTTCCTACGTTCTAACTTAAACCCATTATTTCTTGTTCTATTGCTGGGCACCACTGAATAGAGATTGTGCCCTTTCGCTTGACATCCACCTCTCAGATATTTATACACATGAATAAGATCCCCTCTCAGCCATCTCCGTTCAAGACTAAACAGCCCCAGATCTCTCAGTCTCTCTTCATAGGAGAGATGTTCAAGTCCCTTAATCATCCTCGTAGCTCTCCATTGGACTCTCTCCAGTATGTCCCTGTCTCTCTTGAATTGGGGAGCTCAAAACTGAACACAATATTCAAGGTGTGGTCTCACCAGGGCAGAGTAGTGGGAGAGGAGAACCTCCCTAGACCCCTGCTGGACACACTTTTCTTAATGCACCCCAGGATCCCATTGGCCCCCTTGGCCACAAGGGCACAGTGCTGTCCTATGGACTCCAAGGTCCTGATCAAGGCTTGGAGACCCGGGTCCCTAAGGAAAGAAAGCTGCTTCTGAGTTTTAGTGGTTTTGCTGGACCAACTGGATAAAAAGAAATCATTAACACCTCAGCGCAATGACTTTTGGATGCTGCTGTTGTTAAGAAAAAACACCGCAAGCTGAAAATCAACTAAGGCTAACGCTGCAAGTCCAAAACCAACAGAAGCCAATGGGAATCCTTTTATAACATTGACTTAAAGGCACCGTGTGTCAAAATTTGAAATATGCAAATGAGACTTGTCTCAGGCAATAACACACTCTTCACACAGCTGCTTTGCTCCCTTTTACTTAACTTCTATTGCTGTCTCTTACCGGCTGTTTAATCTCACAGCATCAACCCTACCAATGTCTGCTCTCACACTCAGAAATTCTACCATGGCAGAGACAGTGGAATGTATGGGATGATGTTGAATTCAAACACAGAGAAGGTAAATTTTGCTCTAAGATCTGTAAGCAACAGAGGCAGCAGAGAGCTCCATTGTTTCTGTAGGCTGGCAGGACTGTACCAGTTCCCCAGCCTCACTGAGAGCCCGTGTACGAGGATTGCTTCCCATCAAAAGGGTACAACTTCAGCAACTCAAGCCAGTGCTCTGCGGATTTAGAAGTAAGTGCCACCTATCTTGAGCAGGGGAGCTGTTATATCATTGAATGGAGCACTTTTTCTCATGAGTGGAACACATGTTTATTTTGTCACATCATTTGTAAATCTCCAGTAATGGTGTAAGATTTTTATCTCCAACCTTTTTTTTAATGTTGGGTTTTTGACAAGGTAAATGAAAAAGCCATCTCGCCTGGCTGAGTTACAGAGCGTAACTTCAAGGGCATTCTTTCATTTCCAACCTTCTGTTGCTTTTGACATAAATCTTGGGAGCTGGACTACTTAGAAAGCAGCAGGACACCCCAGTCAACATTTCCTATTCTTTCCTTTCAAAATATTCTTGTTTTCATTATAAGGTACTCTCAGAAAGGGGAAGGGTTTATTAATTCTTTTTTTTTCTGCAATGCTACAAATATGAGATCAAGAGCAAAACCCATGTCAGACAAAATCTGTAGCCACTAAAAGTGATCCATTGAGTTGTGCCACATTTGGCATATGTGTGTATTTAACCTCCTTGTTGCTACGGGATTTTTTGTTACTCTTTCGTTCCCCTCTTCTGAGTGCTGATGGAGTTTTAAGATTCCAAGACTAAGATATTTTAAACTTCAGTATTAACTGTATGTTTCCTCTGGGATATCCTAGGTAAACTAAATGCTGATTTTCTTGGCATGCTCTGCTAAGCTTTTATTGGTATCAACATTTTCTATGTCTCAGGTCACATGGCAGCAAAGTTCCTCCTGAAAGCTCAACAAAACCTACATTAAGAAAAAGACATTCTCTCCTCATTTTAAGCCATTATAAATTAGGCTTCAGGCATGTGGGAAATTAGGGGAATTATTACAATGTGTTTATCTGTACACAGGAATGAGACATGGGAAGGTATGGCCAGGGCTCCAGAGATCACAGTGTCAGAGAGTAAAAAAATATAGAAGAAATATCACTTTTAAAGAGTATTTCTATGCACACACAGATGTGCCTACGTGTGTGAATATATACACGTGTCAGCCAAAACAAGACTGAAAAGCATCAAAGTGAAAACCCTGCAGAAAGGGTATGGCATAGAGATCTGACATGTCACTTTTTTTATCATGTTCCCAGGCTGCTCTAAATGCAACTGCAATACCAGACTACAAAAGTAAATTCTGAATGTAGTGTCTACTTTGAGCACACGCATGTACACATAAATGTTAGGAAGTACGTACACGACTTTGTGTCTTCTTCTGAGAAGACCTACCTGCCCTCCAGTACGATGTCGTACAGGTTGTCACAGTTGTCATCACTGAGCTTCCCAGGCCCTTTGTGATTTTTGCAGCCAATACTTGGGTTGCTATGTTTGGTGGATTTCATGGTACCATATGCTCTCATGCCATGCATCAAATTAAAGGCATAACTACTAAAAAGCACCCATGTGCATGTGGCTTTTAGGGTTCAGAAAGGGAAAGAAGGAAACCGAACCATTTCTTCTGTTGGGAACTGCCTGTGAGAGGCAAGACTGAGGGCTAAATTCATACATAAATCTGTTCCCAGTTAGGTGGGAATTCTCATTTCTTTTAGACTTTCTGAATCTTTCAGAAAGAACATTTCACAGGATGATACTATCTAAGAGTAATTAGCAGATGTTTTTTCAAAAAAAAAACCCACACCATCCCTCCAAAACCTAATCAAACCATCTTAGTATGAGAATACAGATAATTAATGGGAATTTATTTAACTACGCAAACAATTCCACTTGGAATAGATTTTGAGTTTTGAGGCTAGACTATAAATACTTTACACAAAACTTCCCATATAATCAACTTTCAGCTGAGGCCTGAGTGAATAACTGATCTGTTTTAGCTCACCTTCTCATCTGCTCATCTCTGCCAGTGCTCTCTGCCTTGACATCCTGCTCTGCTCTTTCTCTAAAACCTGACCATTCCCTACACCCTGTTAGGTCATTTCAGAAGTCTCAGTCTTTCAAGGATGCCTTCAGTTAAGCTGGTAAAGACTCTACTTAGAGATGATGTGGTCTTTCATTAGAAAGACGAGCTTCTGGAAACCAGACAAGTCTGCCTTTGTAAATTATTTTACAGCTGCTGGTAGAGGAGGCACGAAGGTGTTAATTTGTGATAGGCAAAGGGACAAAGAGTGCTCTTTGGCAAAGGACTTCTTAGGGGCTTTCTTACACAGTGGAAACATATCTAACAAGTTTCTGTTACAACTACAACAGTATCATGGCAGAAAAAAAGCACCTGTGAATTTTCTCTAAAGAGGTTCATAGAATCATAGAACAATTCAGGTTGGAAAAGACCCTTGGGATCATCAAGTCCAACCATTAACCCTACACTACAAGTTCACCCCTAAACCATATCACCCAACACCCCATCTAAACGACACTTAAACACATCCAGGGATGGCGACTCAACCACCTCCCTAGGCAGTCTATTCCAGTGTC
>NW_009696693.1:72088-79350 GCF_000703405.1 Apaloderma vittatum
TCTTTCCGTGAAGAATTTCTTCCTAATGTCCAGTCTAAACTTGCCCTGTTTGAAGGACTTTCTAGAAGGAGGTGATAAATGAATCTTTATAGTCAATGTCCACAATTTATCATGTTGATAATGAAATCTCACACATAAAAGATGAGGAAAAGGAACCTTCTTGACAACACTAGTCATCAAGAATTCTCAGTGCCCAGCACTATACACTTCCATAATGCAAACTCTTCGATGTTTACGTCCAGTGTAGAAGTCATGTACCAAATCGGATGCTTGTGACCAGATTGGCTTTCACATGGGGGCATCTCTTATCCACACTCAAAAGTACTCTAAAAATTTGGGTGTCCCCATGTGCTCATGAGTGCTCCCTGGTGCATCAACCCTTTGGAAGTTTCTGTTGGAATTGTAACTGAGGAAATCACAAGACTGCGTTATTTATGGAGATCATCTGGTCTCACAGTTCACTACGCAATATGGAAACAACATGTAGCTGGATATCAAAGGCCATGACAGCTGCTGAGGGCCACATCTTTTTCCAATATCCCTGCTTTGAGGGGGGAAGAAATGTCTCCTTTCTGAGCTCTTCTGGATCACTGATTTGACTCAAAGCCTGCATGGAAGGTCTGCAAATCTAAAGGTATCAGTGAATGGTTTGTGAGTTATTTTGTGAACAAAGTACAGATCAGTAAAGCCAAGTCCCCTTCTGTTTCTAATCACTTCTCCCCTAATTTAATCCCTTTACAGTAAGAGAAAATATAGAATGAGTGAATGGCAGCGTCTACAGAGTGATGGTCATGAAGGTGAAACAAAGAGCAGTTGATTCTGCTTAGGCCTGGACTAGACTCAAGGCTAACCATGTGGTTGACAAAATACAGGTAGGTCTGAACTCAATTAGCATATTCCTTAGTGTGCAGGGAACACAGTTTAAAATGATAGGAGTAACACGTATCTGAAGAAATTCAATGATCTGATTTGACTTATATCAGTCCCTCATTTGCTGTTTCTAAATAAGATCACTGGAAAAAGCAGTAAAGTTGGGAACGTCCTTTTGTTGCCCATGGCAAGGAAGCCACACCTCTGAAATGCATCATTTCAAGCTCTGCTGTCTTCATAGTTACAGTCATTGTGGTACAAAGGCAAGGCCTGGTAAGTTGAGGAGAAAATAAAGGGAGGTCTGTAGTATACCCAGAAGTGCCACAACCCTGCCTAAGTTTCTGAGAATAGCCATTTCATTGAAAGCACAGGAGAAAGACAGTTATATATCAAAGGTATAATATCAAAGGCAGGCCTGAGAGGATAGTTGCGAAGAGAATCTAAATTCCATGGCACTGATAGCTCAGGCCAAAATTTGTTTCAGGTCTTTATTTTTCTTCCACCTTGGCAGCATTCTTTCTCTTAAAGAGATAGTGAGAAAATCTGTTTTAAGTTGCTGCAGAGCAAACAGAAGACATGCTGCTGGTTTTGTTTGCTTATTCCTTCTGGACTATGCCAAAAAAAGATGTGGAACTTGTCAGTTCAAATAATCTTCCCTGAGAAAGCACTTGACTAATGCTGGAATACAACTGCTTGGCTTCCTAGGCTGTCGATTATGATTTGCCAGTTCTGTCCTCTCAGTTTATTTCTATAAGCAAAGGGTGAAGCAATAAATGTAGTAGCACAAATACAATGAAGCTGAGAGTGGTTTTAGGATAGGATAAAATTCCATACACAGCAGTCAGTCTGACTTCCTGGTAAAGGAATTCCTAGAAAAAGAAGGAATTGCTGTCCATCCGCCTTTCTTTCTGTACAAAGACTGTTAAGAGGAAAAGTGCTTGTTCTTCCCATGCATCTCTGTTCTCATCACAGATATTTGTGCCCTGGTGAATATTCTTCAGAGCCTGGATGATCTCATTTTCAAAGGCTGCAGAGAAAAGTATTCCACTTCTCTGTGACCTTCACACTAACAGATCTCTCAATTAACCTAGTCCATGTCCCCATAGCTTCCTTTCCTTAGCTACACTGACCCCACCTTCTCAGACTGTGTGAAATCATTCCTTTTATATAGGATTTTTATGTCTCATATAAGC
The DNA here is from genome assembly GCF_000703405.1 of Apaloderma vittatum. Classification (NCBI taxonomy): domain Eukaryota; kingdom Metazoa; phylum Chordata; class Aves; order Trogoniformes; family Trogonidae; genus Apaloderma; species Apaloderma vittatum. The sequence goes on from NW_009696693.1 coordinate 74,152, forward strand.
AGAAGAAGGTTTTGCATGCATGCGCTGTCCCATCTTTATTCTGTGGGTTTTCTGGATGTACTCAGAGACCACTAATGTTGATAATGTTATATTTCTATGTGGCATTTCTTAGCCACATTCATGTGCTCTTGGCCACACACCCTGAGACTGCAGTAGTGAATGCATTATAAGACATAGACAGGGATGGAAGCAGGAGGACTAAAAAAACAAATACAAAATGGAACTGCAGATAGATTTGACATCCCAGCATTTCCTTATCCCTCAGCAGATGCATTTATTATTTGTACATTTCCAGCAGTGTAGAAAATGCCTTTTCCAAATTCCCTGCATTGAAAGGTTTGACCTATGAGGGGGATCCCAGCGTAATTTGTACAGTTCAGAGCTTCATCTCTGAAACCTCTAAGCCATGAATATTTCATGTGTCTACAGTTATCATGCTTAAGAAACAAAACATGGCACTCTCTTCCAGCTTCAGATTGGATATAAAGTCCATATTACTGTCACCCAATCTAGAAATTATGAAGGCTCCGGTCATTGAAGGTCACAATGCTGAAGGAGTCAGCAATCAGTCTCAACAAGCTGGATGAGAAATAGCTATTTCCATTTGGAAGGGAACTGTTTTGCATTCAGACATCTTGAGTTCCTCCAGGTTCTAGAAGTCTTGAACTTGAGTCTGCTGAAGTACGCATCAGCAGGTTTTTCCTGCTAACCCCAGAGTGCCTTGGATGGGCAGTGCTAGCTTTGAAGCTGGCAAAAGTCTGAAAACTTTGCATAAAACAGGGCAGCTTCAAGTAGGAGTTAAATGCAGACAACTGCATCCCTTTTCCTGACAGCAGAATAGGACTAACCACCATTAGTCACACTTGCAGAACAATTAATACATTTTTCCTTTGCTAAACAAATGCAATCTGCAAGACTAAACCATATAAAAGGGTGGAGAGGTTTTAACAAATGCCAGTTTTATTTGATTTCTCTGTCTCTAGATGGCAGCGAGTACAGAAGAAGGCTACATTTCTCAGTGTGAACATGAATCTCCATCAGCAGCCTCTGTACACCACAAATCCTGTAACCCGTTCAACTGCTCTGCACTGGCTGGGCTACTGCTGGGTTTGTGTAAGCATGTTCTCTCAGTACGGGGTCCCCAGGTGCTGCACAGACAGGCTCAAATCTGCACATGGTTAAGTCAGAAGGCGGCAGATCTAAGCACATCAGGGATCTTTAACTAAATCTGACAACAGCCACAGAACTCAGGATTCAGTTTCTGTCCCTGAAAGCTTATCTGACTCAAAGCTCTTAGAATGATGTCCAACACAACCAACTAACCTGCCTGCCCCTGTGTTTTATAATCGGACTGAAGAGCTCTTTTTAAAGTTTTGAAACCGTTCTCATTTCCAGAAACGTGAATGAAGGCAGGTCATACCTAACTATACAAACTGACTACAGACACCTTGCTCATCTCTTTTCTTCAGAAAGATGTACCGGTCCATCCAAATTTGGTGTAGATCACTACAGAAAAGAGATGTTCGCACACTTTGTAAGACCAAGCTCCTTTGAAGGAGAAGCTTGCCTGCAAAGCGATGGATAGTTTACTACCAGTAGAACCACCAGATACAAGCAGTGATACAACAGTTCTTCTAATGCATTTCCTAATACTCCTGTAACAGAACGTACTGAAACAATTCATAACCATGAACTTATGTGAGTGCAAGTCTCCATACAGACAGGTGCATCACTTCCATAGCTGTTTGGACACCTGTCCCCATTTGTTTTTTGATGAACTCTGCTGAAGTCATACAGTGAAATGAATCAGACCTCATATGGTCTTCCAGCTCTACCTCTTTCAAGTTTTGCCTCTGGTCAACCAATTCTCACTCCCATTTTCCTTCCTCAGTGAGAAGTGACACTGGTTTTATTTGTGTGTGTTACTGTATCTTGAAGGAACCTATTCCTTTGTCTGTAATCCACTGAAGTAACTCAGGATGAAATAATATTTTTATTACCTAACTCTCTGTGATGGGCAAAGGCATTAGATAGAAAAAGAGTCTGCACCTCTGTCTCTTAGCACTAGCTTAGTCTTTAGACCTTGTTATCTCCAGGGTAAACGGCTGTCTGCCCATATTGGAAATATATCAGAGAAGAGTTCTCTATTCATGGGAGATATAAGCAGGAGAAACTTGACAGATAATACGTTTATATGTTTGTGAAATTGAAAGATTATCAGCTACCATGGAGACAGCAGGCCTGAAGACTATGTGACTGCCATCTAAAGCCTGGTCTTTGCAAGCGCCAACCAACTACCATCATGAAAGGGATGGACAACTAGGTGTGGCTGTTGTGTCCCCTCTGCTCACTAGCTGATGCAGAATAGAAATTCACACTAATTTCCAAACCAAGAAAGGCCAAAGCTTACTTCTGGGTGCTCCTAAAAGCCTGCCAGCACACATCACACAGCATGGGGGTTCAGATGGTGGGGTCTTTATTCTGCACACCACTAAAGCAGAGCACAGCGCATGGAGAGCTCATGCTTTGGTCAGTTTTACAAGGGTCTGAATGTATACAATTGAAGTTTTCTTCTTTCTGTGTTCTCCATGTAGTGGTTCCCTCTGTGAGAAGGAAGCAACTAGACCATTAGAAAGTATTGTATTTATTAGGTCCTGTAGTCATCAAGAAAGTGGGAGGCAGAAAAAAACATCCTCTCAAGAGAGGTACAGATTAGACTTTGAGTCAGTCCTACAGCCAGCAGTTTTAAAAGCTCCAAAAGGGGCTTAACTATTTTAAAATGATTTAGCTGGTGAAACTGTGCCATATGAATTACTTGGTGGAATTAAGGAGACGAGAGTGATGAGGAAGGAGTGAGGGACATTATCGACTCAGCACTAAATGTTCAGCTGAAAAAGGGAGGGCAGGCAAGACAGCTCATAGATGCCTGTGATTTCCAAGCGATCCGTGAATGTTTATTGGGATGTCATGTCTCTGACCCCAGAATGGGATGCAAGCCAATCTGTATAAAGATACTCTTATGTTCCTGGCATAGTTTTGTGGTGAGCAGAATCTGCTGTATGTGTATTTTATGTTTCAGGTTGCAGGGCCCTGTGTGGGATTTTTATATAATGTCTTTCAATATTTATTTGGTTAAACCTTACAATTATGATCCTTAGAGAAAATGATTCTCAGATGCTAGATCCTGCCAGTATAATTTGAATGAGATTATGCACGCACACAAAGACAATCTCTTACCGTACACAGCAGCACTCTATCATGCATGCTTCTCCAGCCCTCCACTTCTGAATATCTCGGTTAAGATATTTATCCTCACAGGCACCATGTGGGTAAAACAGTGACAGTCTCCCCATGACAGATTGATACACAGACACATTGGCTTAGATGTCGATGGTGCCTGGAGCTAAAGTGTCTCCCTGGGGTCCTTGTGGTTAGTGAAGACAAACTGGCATGTCCATAAGGTGTCTAAGTCCACCAAAGACCTGAATTAATTGTCTGTGGAAGGCAGAAACTTCCAGGAATCTTTTTCGGTTCCCCCTAGAACCAGTAAAATATAAGAGACTCAGCAGTTGATGGCAACATACCTATGTCTTGACAAAGTTAAAGTCTCCACTAGAAATTATTTTTTTTTCCAGATATCTTTGTATCTTTGTCTTCTCTGCAAGGATCCCTATCTGCAGCTCTGGCTGATACCAGGGAACACACGCCTGCTATTGCCTCATTTTATGCAACTTTTCTAGAGTGCTTGAGAAGACAAGTGAAAGGTGTCTACGGTTTATGAAAAAAAGTTCAAACTGGAAAGATTAATATAGGAGAGAGGCTGTGTTGGCTGACAGGACAAGGTCTGAGAAAACACAGCCATTTGTGAAATAATAATTTAGGTAAATATCAACTCTGCTGTGCATTTCAGTGCAGTGGGAAGAGGGATGTTCTCCAACACAGACACTAGAGCAATTTGCTGGTAGAATGACAGGCAAGCATAATCAAGAGTCCTCCACCAGTAATGTAGAGACAACAAACATAGTCCAAACATTATCCCAGCATGTTTGTCTGCTCCCAGTTGTTTCCTGCTATTCTAAACTCATATTATCACAGTTGTATTCACTGTGTGTTCACTGGAAAAAGACTCAGGTGTTGCGCTTCACCCCACTGTCTCTTCCATGTGAAGCTTCCTGATTTCTGAGCTCTTCATAAATTATTTAAATGAGGTTAAACTAATAGAAGTCTATGCTTTTACTTCTTTCTCTCAAATACAAATATACCCAGAAGGTTAAAGGAGATTACTGTATCATTTTGGATGCATGAACAGAACTGGACAGAGTTTGAGAGATTAAACTGGGTATGGGCTGGGTTTGCGTGCTGGTAGCCGAATCAGCTCAGATGAATGATGAGACAAATGTGTGTCACACAAGCCACCAAAACTTGAGTGGCTTGGAACAAGGCAGGGCAGACAAGCATGTGGCTCTAGTGACACTGGTGAGAACAATCATGTCTTTACTGTTTACATGTAACTGAATCAGCCAAAGATCTGTCAGCACAGTAGTTCTCATTAGACACAAGCATTTGCCAACGGTGAGTGGAACCTGGCATTTCCCAGACAGAACTATGCACACAGACAGTGTGGGCTGCACACACACGTTCAGCCTGGGCTTTCTGGGAAGCACCAAATCACACAGCTACTTGCTGCAAGCCATTAAGTCCATCATCTTTGGTTTGCACATGCATTACTACACACTGAAGAATCTTCTGTACAGTGTGGGCATCATCAGTCCAGAGCTTCCAGGAAGCACTGAGCTGTGGGCACCAGAAATGATTGGGATTTTCAGATGTAATGGAGGCACGATCAGTTTATTTCCTTTTAGTGCTGCACAGTAGCTCTCTGCAAATCCTATTGGGTAAGGAAATCCTAGACAAAGATTAAGAATCCTCAGATTGACTGCTCTTGGCTTGGATGGGCATACGCTTCGCTGGGTGAAAAACTGGTTAGATGGCCGAGTCCAAAGAGTTATGGTTAACGGAGTTAAATCCAGTTGGCGGCCGGTCACGAGTGGTGTCCCCCAGGGCTCAGTACTGGGGCCGCTTCTGTTTAACATCTTTATTAATTATTAGGACCGGGGGATGGAGTGCACCCTCAGTAAGTTCACAGACGACAACAAGCTAGGTGGAAACATCGATCTGCTTGAGGGCAGAGAGGCTCTC
>NW_009696694.1:0-1982 GCF_000703405.1 Apaloderma vittatum
GAGACGCCGGAGCCACGGCCGGAGAGCAGCCGGAGGAGCGCGCTGCCTTTTTTCTACCCGCTGAGTAACTCGGCGTTAAACCGACGACCGTGCTAACTGACTTTACAAAGCCATAGGTGCAAGGGAGAATCTTAGGTCAATTAGAATCGCCAGCGACAGGTAGCGGGCCGCAGCGAGACGACGGTATTAAAATTACGTACGCTGAATTTTTTTGGTGAGTAGCCTTGGATTTCGTGCGATGCTTTTTTTTTTTTTTAACACGTTTCCTTGGAAAACGTATGCTGATTTATTTAAGGGAAGAATTAATTTTAGTGTCAGGTTTGGGGTTTTTTTAGGGGTTTCGGGAAGAGTGTTTTCGTGCGTGGGTTTTTTTTGGCTTGTTTTTTTTTATTTGTCGGTTTTGGCAGAACCGTCGCAGCGCGGGAGGCCTGTTCTCCGAACGAGCGAGCCCGTTCTGCGGCGCGGTTCTCTCCTTCCCCTTGTCACGAGGAGAAGCTCGCGGAAACACCCTCTTTTTTTCCCTTCTTCTTTTTTGCCGAGCGGATTTTGTCGAGCGCAGCTCTTTTCTGAGCCTTCAGCACCATTGCCAAGCCACACCATGGTGAGGAGCAGTCAGCATGTCGGAGTTCGGGGGGGTTTGTAGCCGTCCTCGGTGGCGGGATCGGCACCCTGGTTTTGAGCAGCCCATCTTTGTTTTGGAAGTGTACCGTAGTGCAGTGTTACCGATGTAACTTTGACTTACGATGTTGACATGTCTCAGGTTCATGTGTTTTGATTGGTGTTTTCCGTCTCAGGTAGATTGCAAAATTTCGGCCCCACGCATTGGAAAAAAAAAAAAAAAGAAAAAAAAAAGAATAAAAACAGGATAAAAAGCAGGAAATTACGAATTTTAGTTGTATATCGGTTTATGTATTTTTTCTTCAGTATACAGTGCACTGTTTGAAATGTATTGTTGAGTATTACTTTGTACAGCTCTAGATCATTAGGATTTTGAAGCGTGAAGAAAGAACAACCTTGTTTAAAGGAGTATTACAAATGAAGGACGCAGAACCGATGATAAACAACCTTGTTCTTTATTCACCCGGCCTTTTTATTTTTTCCCCTTAGGCCAGTTCTGTTTTAAGGTGTCCATGGAAGATGTTACAATGTAAGAAAATACATATCCATCTCCGCCCACCCACATTTTGTATTGGTTCATGTATACCATTTTTACAAAGGAAAAGAAGTACTATAAAAATATCTGTCTTCTTAATAAAAAAAAATTAATGTTACAAAACTCGGGCTTGGTTTGGCAGTCTTTATCCCTCGCCCTGACAGAGACCGTGGGCCGTGCCTGATATTCCGAGCTCGCCGAGCACGCGGCCGCCTGCACGAGACAAATGTTCACGCCCGACCAGGGCGGGTGAGCGGAGAAAGACGCGACCCTCTTCAGCCCGGCTCTGCCTCCGGCTCCGCTACCTCAGCGCCGCGTTTGCTCAACCCGCGTGGGAAGCGCTCAGGATTGCCGGGAGGAGCCCGCTGCAGCCCTGCATGGCCCGAAATCAGGTGACAAGGCAGCTGCAGTGCTGGAATTAAAGCCTCAATCTTTCACGTTTTGGGCGAAGCAGGAGAGAAGCGATTGCTTTCCGCCAAGGAGACGCGCTGCCGTGATGGCGAGGTGCCGGCTGCCTTTAGTTATGTCAGAAATAACGTTTTTCCGAGACAGAACCCTTGTGAGGGTTCGTCATGAGGCGTCCCGAGTTCCCCTCGCTGTGCATCACAACAGAAAGAGCTGCGGCGCAATTCCGAGCCCAAGGAGCGGCGCTGCTCACGTCGGCACTCCTCCCCGAGGGCTTCACGCTGGGACGGACGCCACGGGCTGCCTCGGAACACAGCCCTGCTGCTGCTCGCTTGTGGTAATTTTCAATAATTCAAGGTGCTCGGAGGCGACCTGCCCAAGGCTGTGGCAGAGCCGAGGCTGCGAGAGCCGAGCGCGGCTGCGG
>NW_009696694.1:1992-3750 GCF_000703405.1 Apaloderma vittatum
AGGGGCGGGGGATCCCTTGGTTACGGCCGCCTCTCGCTTCCAGAGTGAAGCTGATAAAAGTGTGATTGAACATTAATGGCCTATTAAGAATCCAGTTGTGAGCACGGCTCGGTGAAGCGCTGCCAGCGCAGCTTTTGTGACAGCAAATCAGCCACGTGTCGCAGGTTCATGGTTTATTTATGGCCGCGTGTGTCTCGCTCATCCCAGCCCCGAACGGGCCGTTCCTCATTACCTGCGGCTCTGCCAGCGCCTCTGTGTTTCGCTCTCGGGCTGTTTCCCTGCCACAAGCGCCAAGTGGGGCCTTTGTCAAGGCTTCGGCTGCCTGCCCTCCAGCAGCCGGGCCATTTCCCCCGTCGCCTCTGCGAAACCCCTGCTGCCTTGAGTCTTGGCAGTCGCAGAACCCGTCTGTTTGGGAGAGAAGCCCGAGCGGCGAGTGCTGCTCGCAGGGACCACAGAGTTACACAGCTGCAGCTTCAAAAGGCTCTTACTTCCCCCTCCCAGGGTAACGAGGAGGTCTGCGTGGACAAGCGGAGCTTAACCCATCCTCTTGGGCGAGTCGGGCATCTGCCAGATGGGTGAAAAGAGATGGTTGATGTCACGTTTGGAAGTGCTTTCTTGGTGAAAGGCTTTGCATTACCTTTCCGAGATGCAAAACCGCCGGTGGGGAAAGCTGAAGAGTCGCCCGAACAAAGCAGACCTGGTGAGTCTCCTGTCCCCGTGACCCACCGCAGACGGGTATCCCCTCGGACGTGACCCTGCAGCAGATGAGCCTTTTCATTAAAAAGACCCGAGGACACTTCTAGGCTTTTATGAAATTGAAGAAAATGATCATTACTTAAAATAAGAACATAGTGTTTGCCCTGAACTTAACGCTTCCACGAGTCGCATAAGTCATTTGGTCTTAATGGCACCATTATTTTATTGGGTAATACAAATCTTTTATCTTTTTTTTAAACTAAACACAGGGAAGAATTATTTTAACTTAGTAACGAGTCTGCCAGGCTGGCGTTGCTAAAGCCGGCCTTCCACTGCTCCCACCACGCGAAGTGACCCACGGCAGGTGGGACGCCCCCGAGCTGAGGCACGGCCCCGTGGCTGGCGGCATCGATCCACGCCGGCCTCTCACCTCTCATCACCAGCTCCTGACAACGGGCTGATGGCTTTCCCTGAAGATCCAATCCCATCTTCTAGGGGGCGGCTGGCGGCGTGGGATCAGCTCTTCAGAGACACGTGGGTACACGGGGAGCGGGGTGCTGGGGCTTTACGTGACGCTTGCTCGTAGGGAAGGTCCGAGAAGGGTGATTCTGGGGGCGGGCAAAGCTCTCTGGCCAGCTGTGGGAGCTCCGTGGTAAACTTAAATCAAACAAACACACTTTAGTAAACAAACATGCTTTAGTTGTTAAATAAACACACTTTACTTAAATAAACGCACTTTACTTGAGTAAATAAACGTTAGATCAACAAAGGACTCCATCCTTTCTCCCTGCCAGCAAAGGCCAAGGTGTATTCGCAGTGGTTTTAACACGCGTATCTCTGCCTCTTGACACCCCAGGCTCTTCCCCTGGCCTGCAGGAGCATGGGGAGCCACGGACCGAGGGTAGCGCAGGTCCAGGAGGAGCACAGAACACAGACCAGGAAAGCAGAGGAGAGAGAGAAAGGGACGGGGGCAGTTCAGCCTGGATGTCGACGGCAGGTTGTTAGTCGTCCAGTTTTGGGGCACAGAGCCTTCTGCTGCTGCCTCCGTCACGGCAGCACTGT
>NW_009696694.1:3961-5000 GCF_000703405.1 Apaloderma vittatum
CGCAATGGCGACGGCTCAGCAGCAGCTCCGCAACGTGGCGGCCGCACGGGAATTCCAATCGGGTGGAGAAGGTCAGCTCCAGCCCGCGGCTCTCTGCCTGCTTCCCTTCCCCTGCTCCTTCGCACCCTTCTCCGTTCCCACCTCCTCTCTGCTGGATTGCTGTGCCTGTGGCCAGTTTCCATCTTCTGTGCCTGGTCCCTTCGCCCGGTGCTGGGACAAGGGGGCTGCCCAGTGCCCCCCTTGCTGGGGCAAAACCTGCCTCTGACGATGTCCTCCCTCCGTGGGCCCTGTGTCCCTCACCTGCACCGTGCCCGGGCATCCGCCTTTTGCAGCTCTTCCACCCACCCCAGGCCGGACCCTGGTGTCAGCGCTTCCTCCTAGAGCCCTTTCAACAAGTCTGGCGGAGCCACAACTCAAGTGTGAAGCTTCACACCATCTGGGATGATTTATTTTTTTTCTCCCGCCCAGCATTGGCAAAAAGCCTTTTAAAAGAGGAGCGAGCTGCCGCCCGGGCACGGCACCCCAGGAATCTCCTGCAGCCCCGCTGCAGTGACCCCCTCCCGGCCGGGGGGACGCAGCGCCCGGAGAATCGCGCTGACGGTGACGAGGACGTGCTGAGGAGCCCAGCTCCTTCCCCGGCCGCTCCCTGCCCGCAATCAGCCCGATTACGTCTGGGTAATTTTCCCCTCTCTGGCTAATGCCGCTGCAGAGCGGGAACGAGGAGGATGGCAGTGTTTTTCTGTGACTAAGAAAAGGTGTACGTGGCCTTGATTGCAAATGAAAAATTAAGGCCCCGTGTCTTGCATTCATTCCTCCTTGATTACACACGGGTACGTAAACAAATCTTCACCCTCTGCCTGAGGGGTGTCAATGATCTACCTTTTCTTTCGCTCGCCTCTCCTCCAGCAGATCTATAACACGTTTAATCTTCTCCAGGCACTCTCCTCAGTTTTTAAATGTCTAATTTGCTGCCGAGCGTGGCTCCAATTCTCTCTGTGCCGCCGACTTAACTCTCTGGCTCGCGTTTGCCTGGCTGCCC
>NW_009696694.1:5042-5251 GCF_000703405.1 Apaloderma vittatum
CTCTGGGGAGGGGGTTGGGAGAGGGGCAGGGGCTCCCGGCCCCCCTGCCCACCCAGCCCCTCACGACACCGAGCAGGCTGTTTGCTGACAAGGTGTGACAGAACCCACCGGGTTTGCTCACAAGTGTTTGGCTGCACGCCCCAGGGGAGGGTACCCTGATATTTTTGGAGAGTTCAGATTCAGGGCTGGGGCCAGCAGGTGTTCCCAAT
>NW_009696695.1:0-1296 GCF_000703405.1 Apaloderma vittatum
TTTTTTTTCGTCCCTATCGCATTTGTTTTCTCGCCGCTCACTACTACACCGCTGATTTTTTTTTAATTTCAAGAGTTCCTCTAGCGCCGTTCGCACTCTCAGAACCGCCTCGGTGCCGCGGTTGAACTCCGCGTTTCGGAAGAGATGGGTAATCACGGGGGATTTAGAGCCGAGCCGGGACGACGTTTTCCTGGCAGAACTTTGGCGCGGCCAAGCTTTGTCTGAGGAAGCTCCACCTGAAGCCCCAACTTCGGCCTCACCTTTCAGCTTGGGCCACCCAGACCTTGGGAAGGAGCCCTCGCGGAACGAAAAAAGTCATCGGCCTTCTCGAGGCGAAAACATTTTATATCCTCTGGTTGGTTGTCACCGTCCCCAGCCCCGGTGTGCGTGTCGTGAGGTAAAGAGCTCACCAAGCTTGTTTTCAGGTGGAGCTTCCTTGGCTTTTTCTTTCTTTTTGTTTAATTTTTTTTATTTTTGCGTTGTAACTAGCTTCTTATCAGCCTAAGAGCAGAGAAGCCGGGGTTGGGGATGGGCTCTTGCGGCTCCTTCCTCTTCTTCCTGCATCTGTTCGCCACGGGGCGTTTCTGCACCTGGAGGAGATGGAGAAGCGAGCGTGGGTGGGATGGTCCCGTGCGTGCTTCATCCTTGGAGGGTGCCCTCTCATTCCTCGCCGACTAACTGGGCACCTTCGCCCGGGAGCAGGAAAAAAACCACCTGGTTGGGGGTTTCCCGTAATTTTAGAAGCTTCCTACCAACCTCGGCGTGCCGCAGCTGATAGAAGGAGCCTTGAATCCCCTCAAACCCCCCCAAATCCGCGGCACGACGCCTTAAAAAATCTGAGACCGTAGCGCGAGAAGGAGCTGAGCTGCCCCCGGACGCCTTGAGTGGTTTCCGTCTCCCTTCATCGAGTCGCTTCTTAACGCCGAACGAGGGATCGTGCCCCTCGTTTGCGAAGGTTTCGGGGGTTCCTCTCGCCCGGCGGGGACGGGGGGGTTCCTTCTCCCTGGGAAAGCCCCCGCCGGGTTGGTTTCGGATGGGGATTGGAAAGCGCATGAGCGCGGCTGCCGGCAGGTCAGCGCACGCCGGCGCGTGGGAGGTGGGTGCTCCCCGAGGGGGGAAGAGCCGGGCTCTGACATCCCCCTGGGGGCTGCTCTGCCCTTTTTGTGCCTTTGCCGCTGATGGTGTCCCCCTGTCGATCTGTGTCCCCGCAGGATGGACAGGATGACGGAAGACGCTCTGCGCCTCAACCTCTTGAAACGGAGCTTGGACCAAGCAGACGATCGCGATGACGTCCTG